>NW_023413095.1:0-7315 GCF_903995425.1 Onychomys torridus
AATCTATGAATGTAGCAAAACATCATTAGGGATCCTTTCCTTGGCTGTTTTTGTTTTTTGCCAATCATGTTTTTTTTTTCCTATTATATGTCGCTTGACTATCCAGGTACTGGGTCCTGGTCTCCAGGCAGTGTCCTGGGTGAGCTTCCTCTCATACTGTTTGTCTCGAGGTGGCCTAGTCATTAGTTGGGCACTCTCACAATTTTTGTGCCACATTAGCCCGATCACATTTTGTAGTCAGCACAAATTGTAGGTAAAAGGTTTTGTGGTTGGCTTGGTGGTCCAGTGCCCCCCACTGGAATCCTTGCCAGGTTACAAAGGATAGCTAGTTCAGGCTCCATAATCCTAATTAATAGTAGTCTTGGTTAGGGTCACCCTTGCAGAATCCTGGGAGATTCCATTGCACTAGGTACCTAGTTCATTCCAGAGATGCCCCCTATTCCAGTTGTTCCTCCTTGCACTCACTCCCTCCATCCCCCACAACATGATCCCTCCTCTTCCCATTCCAACCCACCCAGATCCAGAAATTCAAGCACACATTTTAGTAGGGCCAAGGAGGAAAGGGAAAGCATTTACTTGAAATTTGGGCCCTCATTTTATAAAGCAGAAATTTCCTTATATGAGTCCCATATTTCTTCCTTCCAGCAAATATTTTAGGTGCTCAATAAAAAGAATGAGAGAATGGTAAACAACTGTGAATTTTCTGGTCTGAATGTGAAAGCTTGCACTGATCCATGTAACCACTGGAGGGCACACATGTACTTGACAGGTTAGCAAAGGTATTAAAAGCTTCACTAAGTCTGAATCTTTTTTTTTTTTTCCATTTCAATTTGCTCCTAGATTCTGGGAATTACATATGATGAAATTTGTGGGATATTGGGCCTGAAAGATGACTCAAATCTTAAAAAGATTGAAATCATTTTGAATAAATTCTTACCCCAGCCTATAAATGAGACTGAAATCAAACAGAAGGTAAAAGAAAAAAATGAATTCTACATGGGATTCTAATGACTCTACTTCCAAATTACAGGCAGGTATACAAAATTCCCAATTACGAAATACGATTTTATTAATATTGAAGTTTTTATTCATCTAAATTTCTGCCAGAAATGAGCTTCTTAATGGGAATGACAGACCTGGAGATACACCATATGCACTTCACATACATGGTGTATTTGAGATGGGGAATTTTGATACATTTTGAGCCAGCTTCTTACTCTGTAACCTATGGTGTTCTAGGATTCACTGTTGGACTCGAACCCATGATGATCCTCTTAGCCCATTTTTCTGTGTGCTATACAAGGATTGCAGCCATAAACCACATTACCTGGCTCCTCATAATTCCTGATACAAGCACCCAATTCAGGTAATCACAGAACAGAATAGTAAACTTTACCAGAAAAAAACACAGGAAGGAAATTACAATAAATCTGAACTCAAAGTAAGAAATGAAAAACATAACAAGGAAATGGGTACTTACTTATTTCTTACTGCACTTAAGAAAATCATACATCTTTGGTGAAATTTACTGGAAAAAACTGACCAGTTATTTTAAATGAAAAATGAGGGGCAGAAGAGGTGGCTTAGTGAATAAGATGACTCACATGTTTGTGTTTTAAATACAACCTGAAAGTGACCATTAACTGCCATCATACTTACTCTACTGGTCCCAGAGTATCTTGTAGGCAGATCAGTTTTTAGATGAAAAGCTTTGAAACTGGAGGATACTGATGATTACCACTCTTGCAGTAGTGTGAAGCATATCTTCCAGATACTCCTAAGCAGGCTGTGGGGAAAACGGTGTTGCCAGGATACAGACAGACAAGGACAAAGTGGAGACTAAGGCAGGGCACAGGAGAGTGAAAATGTAGACAGCTTGACGGATAGCTCCAGACACTGGAGACTGGACACTGGGGCTGTATAGAAAAAGCAGTTGTTCCCATTCTTTTGCGTCCAAGGGGCAGAGCTGCTGATCCCACCCGGACACACTCAGCATGCCCACAGTTTAAAAGAACACAATAGTCTCAAAGCAACTTCTTTCACAATACTGCTCTGCTGCCCAAGAACTGTTTCAATTGTACTGGAAGGGCAGCTGGGGTCAGGGACTAAATGTCTCATTGAGCTTTATGGTTTCATGTTCTCCACTAGTTACCTGACATGCTTATGTCGAAAGCGATGTTATCACGTTTTAACATGTTTTCTCAGCAATACAGTATTAACTGTGCTAATAGAAACTGAGCCATGCACAGTGGGTTGTGGCCATAATCCTAGTACTAAGTGGTGGAAATGCTAGGAATCCCACGTGTTTCAGCAGCCCTATTGGTAGACATAATAAGACCTTGTGTCAAAAAGAAAATAAAGGCAAATAGAGACTGCTTGACAAGTATTATATTTATTACATGTATAAAACTAAAATGATGTGAATAATATTTGAAAAGACAGGCTTCCCATGGGTGTCAACCAACCTTCTGTTTCAAATTACAGTGTGACTAGGCAACTCCTCTCCTCTTAAGCCTGGACGTGGCTTTCTGGTAGGAGGACTAGGTAAGAAAAGCAGGAACAGAGTCAGAGACAGAACTTGCTCTCACTGTTAGGGAATCACACAAGAGGAACAAGCTGTAATATATATACAGAGGGCCTAGGTCAGCCCAAGCAGGCTTGCTGGTTGTCAGTTCAGTCTCTCAGAGTTCCTAGGAGATGAGGTGAGTGGATTTTGCAAGTTTTTTTTTTTTTTTAATGTTGAATTCTTTGCCTCTTCCATTTCTTCCTCTCCCTGTTCTGGAAGATTTCCTGACCTTGACCTAATGTTTATTTGTGAGACTCTGCGTTGGTTTCCATCAGTTGCTAGATGAACCCTTTCTGAGGACAACTGGGCTAGGCACCAATCTATGAATGTAGCAGAACCTCATTAGGGATCATTTCCTTGACTGTTTTTGTTTTTTGCCAATCATATTTTTTGTATTCAAGGCCTCTATGATATCCAGGCTCTAGGACCTCAGTCTACTGTCAGGGTCAGAGGGGAGCTCCCTATCATAGTGTGGGGCTCAAGCTGCACCTGTCACTGGTTGGGCACTCTCACAATTTTTGGGCCACCTTTACCCCTGCATGTTTTAGGGCAGACAAATTGTAGGGAATAGTTTTTCTGACTGAGTTGGTGTCCCAGTCCCTCCACTGGAAGGACTGGTTACAATAGAACACCAGTTCAGGCTCCACACCTGCCATTGCTAGGAGCCTTAGCTGGGGTCACTCTCATAGAATCCTAGGAGTTTCCATTGCACTGGACTTCTAGCTCATTCCATAGATGTCCCCTAATTCCAGTTGTCTCTCGGGAACTCCCTCCCTCCAACCTCCCCTAACATGATACCTCCTCTTCCTGTCCCCAAACCACTCCATCAGGACTTTCAGAACCACAAATAGTATTATGGTCAAGGAGCCAAGGGATAGCATTTAATTGAAATTTCGTTCCTTGAAAGTGTACTGCATCTCATTTTATAAAGCAGAAATTTCCTTATATGATTCCCATATTTCTTCCTTCCAGCAAATGTCTTAGGCGGTTAATCAAAAGAATTAAAAAAAGAGAGACTGGTGAGCAACTGTGAGTTTTCTGGTCCAAATGGAGAGCTTGCACTGATCCATGTAACCACTAGATGGCACACACGTACTTGATGGGTTAGGAAAGGAATTAACAGCTTCAGCAAGTCTGAGGCATTCTTACCACCATTTGAACACACTGCTCTCATCCATCCACCCTGTGGGAGCTACAAATGAAGGAATTTGTGAGATATTGGGCCTGAAACATGTCTCACATTGAAAAAGATTGAAATCACTCAAAATATATTTTTATTCCTGTCTAAAATTGATATCAAAAACAAACTGTGAAAAAATGAATTACATATAGGATTCATATGACTCTATTTCTAAATTACAGACAGGTATCATAAAACAACAAACCCAAAATGTGATTTCATTAACCATGAAATTATTTTCATCTAAATTTCAATGACAGACCCGATGATACACCATGTGCATTTCAAATACATGGTGCATTTGAGATGGGGAATTCTGATACATTTTTGAGACACCATCTCACTCTGTCATCTATGGTGTTCTGAGACTCACTGTTAGACTCCAAACAATGATGAATCTCCTAACCCAGTGTTCTGAATGCTGTACAAAAATTGCAGCCAAAAACCACATTGCCTGGTTTGTGATTATTCCTGATTTGAGCACCCAACTTTTCCAGAAAAAAAAAAAAAAACTCCAAAAAGAATATTACAATAAATCAGAACTCAAAATAAGAAAAGGAAACATAACAAGGAGAATGGGTACAATGTGATTTCTTACTGCAGTTAGGAAAACTATATAGTTTTTCTGAGATTCATTGGAAAAAAGTGACCACTCATTTTTAATCAAAAATGAAAAGTGTGTGGCAAAAGAGATCCATTAGGGACTAAGATGGACCACATGATTGGGTTTCAAATCCAACCAGAAAGTGACTGCTTACAGCCCTAATCTTGCACAACTTTTGTCCCAGAGTATCTTGAAGGCAGATCACTGTTTTGGTCCAAAGATTTTAAGATGGAAGATACAGATGATTACCCTAATCTTTAAGGAGTGTGAAGAGTTCCTTCAAGATGCTCTTAAGCAGGCTCTGGGGAAAACCTTGTTGCCAGGGTACAAACTGCTTAGGGCAAAGTTGGAGGTTTAAAGTAGTGCACAGGAGAGGAAAAATGCAGATATTCACAGTTGGCTCCAACAATGGAGACAGGACTCTGGGGCTTCAGATAAAAAGCAGCTGGTCCCAGGTCTTTCTTTCCAAGGGGCAGGGCTGCTGATCCCATCCCCACACATTCAGCATGTCCACAGTTAAAAAGAACACAATAGCCTCAAAGCAACTTCTTACACAATACTGCTGTGCTGCTCAAGTACTGTTTCCATGGTACTGGAGGGGACAGCTGGGGACAGGGATTAAATGCCTAGTTGATCTTTATGGTTTCATGTTCTCCACTAGTTACCTGACATCTTTGTGTCACAAGTGTTACTTTTACAATTTAACCCATTTGTTCAGCAAAGGATTATTAAATGTGGTAATAGAAACTGTGCCAGGTGCAGTGGACCATGGCAATAATCTTAGTACTAAGGGGTGGAAATGAGAGAAGTCCCATGAGTGTCAGGCAGCCCTAGCCTGAGGTACATAGTAAGACCTTGTGTCAAAAAGAAAGTGAAAATAAATAGTGACTGCTGGACAAATGTACTCTAAATATTAAACTAATTTCATGGATAAAAATTACATCATTTGAACAATATTGGTAAGGGCTGGCCTCCCATGGATGTCACCAAACATGGAATTTCAAGTTGCTGTGACACAAGGCACATCCTCTCCTGTTAAGCCTGAACAAGGCATCCTGGTAGGAGGAAAATGTCCCAAAAGTTGGAACATAGTAAGAGACAACCCTTGCTCCCACTGGGAGGTTCCCACAAGAAGAGCAAGCAGTAATGTGTGTTGCAGAGGGATTGAGGTCAGCCCCTGCAGGCTTGCTGCTTGTTAGGTGAGTCTCTGTGAGCCCCTTAAGAGTCCAGGTGAGGTGGATTTTTGAGTTTTCTGATGAGTATCCTTGAATTCTTTGACTCCTTACAATCCACACCTTCTGCAGGATTCCCAGTATTCTGCCTAATGTATGGTTGTGGGTCTTGTGCAATCTGTTTCCATCACTTGCTAAATGAAGCCTCAGTCATGACATGTGGGCTAGGGCAACAATTCTATGAGAATTAGCAGAATATCATTTAGAAATCATTTCCTTGACTGTTTTTGTTTTATACCAATCATGGTTTTTGAGGGTTTTGTTTGTTTGTTTGTGTTCTAGGATCTGTGCTATCCAGACACTGGGTCCTGGGCCTACGGTCAGGGTCTGGGTCAGCTCTCTATTCATGTTATGGGGCTCAAGCTTGACCTGATCATTAGTGAGACACTCTCACAATTTTTGTACCACCTTTACCCCTGCCCATATTTGTAGGCAGGACAAATCATTGGTAAAAGGTTTTGTGGCTGAGCTGTGTACCAGTCCGTCCACTGGAATCCTTAACTGGTCAAAATAGACAACCAGTTCAGGCTCCACGCCTGCCATTGCTAGGGGTCTTAGCTGGTGTCACTCTCAGAGAATCTTAGGAGTTTCCATTGCACCGGCTTCTAGCTCGTTCCATAGATGTCTCCTAATTCCAGTTGTCTCTTCAGGAATTCACTCCTTCCTACCTTCTCCATCATGACCCCTCCTCTTCCATTCCCAAACCACCCCATCAGAACTTTCAGAACCACAAATAGTACCAAGGTCAAGGAGCCAAGTGCTGGCATTTAATTGAAATTTGGGATCCTTGAAAGTGTACTGCATCTCATTTTATAAAGCAGAAATTTCCTTATATGATTCCCATATTTCTTCCTTCCAGCACATACTTTAAGCAGTTAATAAAAGAATGAGGGACTAGTGAGCAACTCTGAGTTTACTGGTCCAAAATGGGAGAGCTTGCACTGATCCATGTAACCACTAGAGGGCACACATGTACTTGACAGGTTAGCAAAGGGATTAAAAGCTTCAGCAAGTCTGAGGTATTCTTAGTACCATTTGAAAACACTGCTCTCATCCATCCACCCTGTGGGAATTACATATGAGGAAATCTGTGAGATATTGGGCCTGAAACATGTCTCTTATTGTAAAAGGATTGAAATCATTCTAAATATATTCTTTTTCCAGTCTAAAATTGAGATTGAAAACAAATTGTTAAAGAAAAATAAATTCCATATAGGATCTTAATTACTCTACTTCCAATGCGCAAACAGGTATTAGAAAAACCACAAATCAGAAATGTGATTTGATTAACAATGAAATTTTTCATCTAAATTTTTGGCAGAAAGCAGCTGTGTACACGGAATGACAGACCTATGATTCACCATGTGCACTTCGAATACACGGTGCATTTGAGATGTGGAATTCTGATACACTTCTGAGACAGCATCTTACTCTGTCAACTATGGAGTTCTGAGACTCACTGTCAGACTGCAACCCATGATGAATCCCCTAACCCAGTGTTCTGAGTTTAGTACAAAAATTACAGCCATAAACCACATTGCCTGGTTTATTATTCCCCATCTGAGCACCCAATTCAGGTAATCACAAAACATGATACAAAGTTTTCCAGAAAAAAAAATTCAGGAAGAAAATTACAATAAATCAGAACTCAAAGTAAGAAAAAAAAGCATAACAAGGAGAACCTGTGTGATGTGATTTCTTACTGCAGTGAGGAAAACCATAAAGTTTTGGTG
>NW_023413096.1:0-3244 GCF_903995425.1 Onychomys torridus
TCTTGGATGAGAACACTGGTCTTAATTTCTTCTTTCAGAAACATAGTTTAAACCACAGCATCGTGTCCTCTTAAAAGCAAGAGTTCATTTCTGGTAAACCTAGTGAATTTTTGGGCTCTATTCAATTTACACAGTTCATGAAACCAACAGCTTTTTCTCTATTAACTAAAGAGCATTGATGTAAGAGGAGCTGTATTTTGGTATCAGTTTCATAAGCAGAGAGTGAACTAGATATGGTCCTTATGAGTAGGGAACACAGTTCTTTTTTTCTGGGCATGCTCATATTGCTTGCTATATTGGAGACTCAGGAAAGAAGAGCATGCTTCTGTTCGTTCCAAAGCAGCGTGGTTTTCATGGATCAGAACACTTGTCTGAATTCCTTCAGAAAAGGAGTTAAACCCCAGGATCTGTGTGTTCCTACAAGCAAGAGTTCCTATTTCTGGTAAACCCAGTGAATTTTGTGGCTCAAATGATTTTACACTGTTCACGGCACCCAACGGTGTTTCTCAGTATTAACTAAAGAGCATTAAAGTAAGAAGGAGCTGTGGTTTGTGTCAGTTTCATAAGCAGAGTTGAACTACATATGGTCCCCTTCCTGAGTCAGAAAACACAGTTCTTTTTTCCTGGGCATGCTCATATTTCTTGCTATATTGGAGACCTCAGGAAAAGAAAGAGCAATCCTTCCTGGCGATAAAAACAGCGTGGGTTTCATGGATCAGAACACTGGTCCTGAATATCCTTCAGAAAAGGAGTTAACCCCCAGATCTGTGTTGTTCCTACAAGCAAGAGTTCATTTTTGGTATGAACAGTGATTTTGGGCTCAAATAATTTTACACAGTTCAAGACACACAACGATTCTCCACTAGTAACTAAAGATCATTTATGTAAGTGGAGCTGGTGGTTTTATCAGTTTCATAAGCAGAGTTGAACTACATATGGTCCGTATGAGTAGGAAACACAGTTCTTTTTTTAGGGCATGCTCATGGAACTTGCTGTATTGGAGACACTGGAAAGAAGAGCTTGCTTCTTGCGTTAAAACAGAATGTGTTTCAATGATGAGAACAGTGGTCGGAATTTCCCTTCAGAAACGGAGTTAAACCCCAGGATCAGTGTCTTCCTACAAGCAAGAGTTCATTTCTGGTAAACCCATGAATTTGGGGCTCAAATGATTTTACACAGTTCAAGAACCCAACACGATTCTCACTAGTAACTAAAGAGCAATTATGTAACTGGAGCTGTGGTTCGTATCAGTTTCATAAGCAGACTTGAACTACCTATGGTCCGTATGAATAGGAAATACAGTTCTTTTTTCTGGCATTCTCATGGTTCTTGCTGTATTGGAGACTATGGAAAGAAGAGGATGCTTCTTGCTTTAAAACAAAGTGTGCTTCATGGATGAGAGCAGTGGTCAGATTTTCCCTTCAGATATGGAGTTCAACCCCAGGATTTGTGTCTTCCTAAAAGCAAGAGTTCTTTTCTGGTAATCAAAGTGAATTTTGGGCTCAAATGATTTTACACAGTACACCGACCAAACACGATTCTCACTATTAACTAAAGAGACTTTATGGAAGAATAGCTGTGGTTTGTATCAGTTTCATATGTAGAGTTAAACTACATATGGTCCGTATGAGTAGGAAACACAGTTCTTTTTTTCAGGGCATGCTCATGGTACTTGCTATATTGGAGACGCTGGAAAGACGAGCTTGCTTCTTGCGTGAAATCAGAGTGTGTTTCATGGAGGAGAACACTGGCCTGAATTTCCCTTCAGAAACGGAGTTCAACCCCAGGATCTGTGTCTTCCTACCAGCAAGAGTTCATTTCTGGTAAACAAAGAGAATTTTGGGATAAAATGATTTTACACAGTTCAGAAACCCATCGCGATTCTCACTATTAACTAAAGATCATTTATGTAATTGGAGCTGTGGTTCGTATCAGTTTCATAAGCAGACTTGAACTACATATGGTCCGTATGAGTAGGAAACACAGTTCTTTTTTCCTGGCATTCTCATGGTTCTTGCTGTATTGGAGACTCTGGAAAGAAGAGGATGCTTCTTGCTTTAAAACTAAGTGTGCTTCATGGATGAGAGCAGTGGTCAGAATTTCCCTTCAGATATGGAGTTCAACCCCAGGATTTGTGTCTTCCTAAAAGCAAGAGTTCTTTCTGGTAATCAAAGTGAATTTTGGGCTCAAATGATTTTACACAGTACATCGACAAAACAGGATTCTCACTATTAAATAAAGAGACTTTATGGAAGAAGAGCTGTGGTTTGTATAAGTTTCATATGTAGAGTTAAACTACATATGGTCCGTATGAGTAGGAAAAACAGTTCTTTTTTTCAGGGCATGCTCATGGTACTTGCTGTATTGGAGACGCTGGAAAGACGAGCTTGCTTCTTGCGTGAAAACAGAGTGTGTTTCATGGATGAGAACACTGGTCTGAATTTCCCTTCAGAAACGGAGTTCAACCCCAGGATCTGTGTCTTCCTAAAACCAAGAGTTTATTTCTGGTAAACCAAGTGAATTTTGGGCTCAAATTATTTTACACAAGTACCCCAACCAAAACACGATTCTCACTATTAACTAATGAGGCTTTATGCAAGAGGAAGCTGTGGCTTGAGCAGTTTCTAGGCAGAGTTGAATACATATTGGTTCTGTATGAGTTAGGAAACACATTTCTTTTGGAGTGGTATGCCCATTGTACTTGCTGTATTGGAGAGGCTGTAAAGAAAGAGGCTTGATTCTTGCTGTGAAACCAGAGTGGTGCTTCCATTGGACTAGAAACACTGGTCTGAATTTCCTTTCAGAATCGGAGTTTAACCCCAGGAACTGTGTCTTCCTACAAGCAAGAGTTTCATTTCTGCAACAAAGAGGAATTTGGCCTCAAATATTTTACACAGTTCAGAAACACATTAGCGACTCTCACTTATAACTACAAGAACATTTATGTAAAGTGTAGCTGTAGTTTGTATCAGTTTCATAACAGAGTTGAACTACAAAATGGTTCCATATAGTAGGAAAACATTAGTTTTTTCTTTTTTTTCAGGGCATGGATCATGGTACTTGCTGTATTGGAGAGACTGCGAAAGAAGAGCTTGCTTCTTGGCTTTTAAAACACAGTGTGTTTCTTGGATGAGAACAATGGTCTGAATATCTCAGTACAATCGGAGTTTAACCCCCAATGGGAATTCGGTGTCTCCTTGACCAAGCAAGAGTTCATTTCTGGGTAAACAAATGAATTTTGGCC
>NW_023413097.1:0-17803 GCF_903995425.1 Onychomys torridus
AGAGAGAGATTTTTATTATCTTATGTTGAACATTAAAATTTTGGGGTATTAGACCTTTATCCAATAAGAATTTTTGTTTTATATATCTGAGTTTTTCCTTTCAATATTTATAATTTGTGTTCTAGACCTACCAGTGAGAATTTTGTTGTTTCTATTTTTTGATATCAGTATATATTATATATACATATATATACATACATATATATATGATATTAGAACTTTATCATTTGAAAATTGTTTTTATTTACCAGATATCTTGTTTTTAATATGAATATTTTGTATGTTAGACTTTTATCAGATGAGAATCTGAGTTATATTTATCTGATTTGTTGGGTTCAAACATGTATATTTTGTATATTACACCTTTAGCATTTGAGAATTTTTGTTTTATTTATCTGATTTCTTTTGTTTATTAGGTATATTTTCGACATCACAAATTTATCATTTGAAAATTTTTGTTTTATTAAATTTGTTGTGTCCAGTAAGTATATTTTGGTTATTAGAATTTATCAGGTGAGAATTTTTGTTTTATTTCATGTCCTGTGTTCAGTATGGATATTCTTAAAGTTAGACTCTATCATTTGTGAATTTTTGTTTTATTTATCTGATTTCTTGGGATCTATGTATAGGTTGTATATCAGACCTTTATCAGATTAGAAATTTTTTATCCTATTTCTTGTGCTAAATATGTATATTTTTGCTATTTACATTTATCAGATGAGAATTTTTGTTTTGTATTTTTTTGTTTTCTTGTGTTTAATATGTATATTACATTAATTAGACTTCTATCATGTGAGAATTTTTTATTTATCTGATTTCAATTTTTTAATACATGTAATTTATACATGAGAATTTTGCATGTGAAATTTTTGTTTATTATAATTTATTTTGTTCAGTAAAAATATGTTGGATAATAGACCTTTATCAGCTGACAATTTTTATTTTATATGTGATATCTTGTATGCAATATATATTTTGGATATTAGAAATTTAATGATGTGAATTTTTGTCTTTATTTTTAGCTGAGGATTGAACCCAGGGCCTTGCTCTTGCTTGGAAAGCACTCTTCCACTGAGCTAAATCCCCAACCCAATGAATTTTTGTCTTATATAATTTCTTGTGTTCAATAAGTATATTTTTGATATTCGACAATTATCTGCTAAGAATTTTGTTTTATTTCCCTTATATATTCTGTTCAGTGTGTATATTTTGGATATTAGACCTTAAGCAGATGATAATTTTTTTTTGTTTAACTTTTTGTGTTCATTATGCATATTTTGCATATTAGACCTACTGGTGAGAATTTTGTTTTTTCTTATTTCATAAATTTAGTATGTATATTTTGATATAGACCTTTATCAGATAAGAATTTTGTTCTCTATATATGATTTGCTGTGTTCAGTATGCGTATTTTGGATATTAGTTTTTTGGGGGGAGGGTGGCTGGGAATCAATCTCAGGGCCCTATTGCTTGATAGGCAAACACTCTATCACTGAGCAAAATTTCCCACCCCAAATATTTTCTGGTTTTTTTTTTTTTTTGGTTTTTCCAGACAGAGTTTCTCAATATCTATTGGAGCCTGTCCTATACTAGCTCTGTAGACCATCCTTGCCTCAAACTCACAGAGATCTGGCTGCCTCGCCTCCCGAGTGCTGGGATTACAGGTGTGTGCTAACACCTCCTGGTGGATATTAGTTACTTACTAAGGGAGAATTTTTATTTAATTAATTTCTTGTATTCAGTATGTATATTTTGATTATAAGACTTTTATCAGATGAGATTTTTGTTTATCTAATTATGTTCAATATGGATATGTTTAATATTAGCTCTTTATCAGTTCAAAACTTTTGTTTGTTTAATTTCTGGTGTTCAATAATATATTTTTCATATTTGATCTTTATATCAAGAGAATTTTGTTTTGTTTTTCTGATTTCTTGTGTTTTCTCTCTATATATGTTGAATATTAGACCTTTATCAGGTAAGAAATTTTGTTTATCTGATTTCTTGTTTTCAATAAGTATATTTGTGATATTAATCCTTTATCATGTGAAATTTTGTTTTATTTAATTTCTTGTATTCAGTATTTATATTTTGGATATTAGACCTTTATGAGATGAGAAATACTGTTTTATTTGTCTGAATTCTAGTGTTCAATATGGATATTTTGGATATAGAGCTTTATCAGATAATAATTTTTGCTTATTTTCATGATTTTTAGGGGTCAATGTGTATATTTTTATATTAGACCTTTATAAGATGAGAAATTTTGATTTATTTATCTAATTTCATGTGTTCAGTATGTATATTTGAGACATTAGAACTTTATCATATGAGAATAGACATATTTTTGTCATTAGACCTTAATGAGACCATAATTTTTCTTATATTTATGTGATTTCATGTATTCAATATGTATATTTTGGATATTAGTCTTTTGTTAGGTGGGAATTTCTGCTTTTTTATTTCTTGTGTTCACTATGTATGTTTTCAATTAGACATTTATCAAATGAGAATTTTTGTTTTATTCATCTAATAATGTCAATATGTATATTTTGAATATAGTTTTGTGTTTTACATAGTTGATATTTTCAGTTCTATATGTATATTTTGTATATCAGACATTTAACAGATGAGAATTTTTGTTTATTGTTCTCATTTCTTCTGTTCAACATGGATATCTGATAGTTTGTTTTCAATAGGCATATTTTTATAATAGACATTAATTAGAACAGAATTTTTGTTTTATATTATTTCTTTTGTTCAATAAGTGTATTTTTCATATTAGACTTTTATCACATGAGAATTTTGTTTTGTTTTTCTGATTTCTTGTTTTGTATATGTATATTTTCAAAGTTAGACCTTTATTAGGTGAGAATATTTGTTTTATTGATCAGATTTCTTGTGTCCTTACGTGTATTTTGCAAACTAGACCTTTATAAGATGAGAATTTTAATTTCTGTATATGATCTCTTGTGTTCAATATGTATATTTGAGATATTAGATTTTTATCAGAAGAGAATTTTTGCTTTATTTATCTAATAATGTTCCATATGCATATTTTTAATATTAGACCTTTATAAGATGAGAATTGAACTTTTCTCTAATATCTTGTGTACAGTATTTTTATTTTGGATGTTTGTGTTTTTCTCCCTTTAATTTCAAGTTGTTTGTTGACTTGCTGTGAATTGTCTTTATTTTGTTTAGGTATGTTCCCTGTATTCCTTCTTTCTCCAAGACCTTGAGGGTATCATGGAGGGGTGTTAGATTTTGTCAAAGGCTTTTTCAGAATCTAATTGAATATCATGTATTTCTTTTCTTTCAGTTTGTTTATATGATGGATTACACTCAGAGATTTTTGTATGTTGAACCATGAATGCGTTTCTTGGATGAAGCCTACTTGATCATGGTGGATGATATTTTGATTTGTTTGTGAATTTTGTTTGCCAGTATTTCATTGAGTATATATCCATCTATGTTCATGAAGGTTGTTTTTGTTGTAATCATGTATCTTTGTTGTATCTTTGTTTGATTTGGGTAACTAAAGCCTCATAAAGAAATTTGGCAATATTGCTTCTGTTTCTAGGGTATGGAACAATTTGAGGTGTATCAGTATAAGCTCTTCTTTGAAAATCTGGTAGAATTCTGTGCTGAAACCATCTGGCCCTGTGCTTTTATTGGTTCACAAACTTTAAATGACTGCTTCTATTTCCTTAGGGGTTATAGGTCTATTTAAATTGTTTATCTGGTCTTGAATTAGTTTGTGTTTTGGTTACCTATTCAGAAAATTCTCCATTTCTTTTCTTTTCTTTTATTATATAATTTAATTTTACGTATCAGCCATGGATTTCCCTGTACTCCCCTATCCCCACCCTGCTTTCTCATGAGCCCGTCCCCCATTCCCAGCTCCTCCAGGGCAATGACTCCTATTGGGATTCAGCACAACCTGGTGGATTCAGTCCAGGCATGTCCAGTCACCTTATCACAGGTTGAGTGAAGTGTCCCTGCACAAGCTCCAGGTTCCAAATAGCCAGCTCATGCACTAAGGACAGGTCCTTGTCTCACTGCCTGTATGCCTCCCTAACAGTTCAAGCTAATCAACTATCACACTTATACAGAGGGCCTGATCCAGGTCCATGTGGACTCCTCAGCTGTTGTTTCATAGTTCATGTTTTTCCAGTAGTTTGGCTATTTGTCCCTGTGCTTTTTCCAATCTTGGTCTCAACACTTCTCGCTCATATAATCCCTCCCCTTTCTATCCAATTGGAATCCTGGAGCTCCACCTGGGGCCTGCCCATGGATCTTTGAATCCACCTCCCTCAGTCAATGAATGAAATATCTAGCACATTTGGCGTGTTTGGCCATCCAAGCACCAGAGTAGGTCAGTTTGGGCTTTGTCTCTACCATTGCCAGTAGTCTACCATGGAGGTATCTTTGTGTATTTCTGTGAACATCTCTAGCACTTTGTTTCTTCCTATAATCATGTGGTCTTCATTTATCATGGTCTATTATTCCTTGTTCTCCATCTTTGTTCTTTTTTTTTTTCTTTTTTGGTTTTTTGAGACAGCGTTTCTCTGTAGCTTTGCGCCTTTCCTGGAACTTGCTTTGTACACCAGGCTGGCCTTGAACTCACAGACATCTGCCTGCCTCTGCCTCTCGAGTGCTGGGACTAATGGCGTGCGCCACCACTGCCCTGCTTCTATCTCTGTTCTTGATCCAGCTGGGATCTCCTGTTCACCTAAGCTCTCTTGAACCTTGCCCTTCATTAACCCCACTCACATCCTTGTTTTTCATGTAGATATCATCCATTTCTCTGTCATTTGGCAATCCCTGAGTCTTTCTTAGGATCCTGTTATCTAGGTAGCCTCCCTGGATTTGTGAGTAGCAGTCTAGTCATCTTTGATTTACATCTAGTATCCTACTATGAGTGAGTACATACCATGTTTGTCTTTCTGAGTCTGGGTTACCTCACTCAGGATGATTTCTTATAGATCCATCCATTTGCCTGCAAACTTCACAATGTCATTGTCTTCTCTGCTGAGTAGTACTCCATTGTGTATATGTACCACATTTTCTCTATCCATTCTTCTTAAGGAGATGGAAACTTAGAAGCAGCAACATGAATATTCTATCCTTAACTCCTGTCCTCGGCTTTGCAAACATGGAAGATTTCTTCTGACAGGGGGTGGGAGTTGGGGGCTCAAGCAATTATATAAATATAAAATTCAGCTGTAAATTCATATCTGTGTCCCCATTATATCAGCCAATATAATGAGCATATTGTTTTACATTATACATATATTGTACTTTTATGTTCACAGTTTTGTGAGTATGGACATGTGTGTGCTTGTGTGTGAAGGAGAGAGAGAGATGATTCATTTGTGTAATAATCATGTCCATGCCTAGGAAATCAGCTTGAATATCATTCTTAAGTACATGACATTTGGAGAGATGGCAGGTCTTTCTTTTTAAACACCTGTCATCCATATTTTATAAAAACTACAATTTGTTGGTCATTTCAATGAAACTCTCTGTACCTCATCCTTACTTGGTTATAAAATGAAACAAACATGCCAACATGCCTGGTATGATCCCATCAATACACACATGGCTCAGGGAGCATCATGTAAGGAGGCCCCAGGATTAAGAAGACAAATCATTTTGGATGAAATTAATATAAAAATTCAAATCTTGCAATAAAAGCGTTGGACATTGGCAATCTTGTTTGCCTCATAAATAGAGAAAAAACACTTGGTCTTAAGTTTTATGCATGGTGACAGATATGGATCTATTTGCAGCCTTCTACACATTGACATCCAGTTATGCCAGCACCATTTGTTGAATATGCTTTCTTTTTTCCATTGTACATTTTTTGGATTCTTTGTTAAAAATTATATGTTCATAGGTGTGTGGGTTAATCTCAGGGTCTTCAATTCGATTCCACTTGTCCACATGTAGGTTTTTATGCCAGTACCAAACTGTTTTTATTACAGAAGCTCTATAGTAGAGCTTGAGGTCTGGGATCATGATGCCTCCAGAGGTAGTTTTATTGTACAGGATTCTTTTGGCTATCCTGGGTTTTTTGTTTGTTTGTTTGTTTTTCCATATGAAGTTGAGTATTATTCTTTCCAGATTTGTGAAAAAACAAAATTTTTATTTTTCAAATGAAGAAACATCATTCATGGACTTTCCAAGACACACAACTAGGGTTCAACTCCTGACAGTAAAGTGACTCAAGAGTTAGACTGGCTGGATTACTTAGGTGAGTGTAGCAGAAAGTGGTCTAAGACTATCTGTTATATTGGACTGACTGAATACATCATCACAGATTTCATAACTTAAAAAAGTGTTGGAAAAGAAATGTATTATAATATGGTTAAAGAAAAATGTCCTGTGTAGTAATTATATATTTTTTCTAAAAACGCAGTTTTCAGAAGTTACTATATGGGGAAATACTAGTAATAATACATGTCATTGTGTTCTCCTGGGTCTTGTCCTGGCCCTGTGTCCACGCTCTTTTGGTTGACCACGTGTTTGCAGAGATTTCTCCTCATCCAGAGGCTGAAGTAGATAGTTCTATCCTCCTCTAACCATAACATGGCTGACAGGATGGCTTCAGTTAGAGATTAATTATAATCTCCAGTGTCCTTGATTATTTTTGCTTGACATTATTATTTTATATTTGTATTAATCAAGGTCTTGCATGGCATCACTAATTCATACTTATATTAATCAAGTTTTTACATGACATCATTATTTCATATTTGTATTCATCAAGGTTTTGCATTATGTCATTAACTCATAGTTGTATTCATCATGGTTTTATGTGACATCATTATTCCTACCTGTATTAAACAAGGTTTTGCATGACATCATTATGTTATACTTATATTCATTAAGGTTTTGCAAGATGTCATTTTGCTTCCAGTAGAAGGACAAAGACCAACTCTTCATAGTTCTTTGACCCTATACTCATTGGTTCTATTTTCACAATTCTTTGCTCTGGTGAGGAAATAATCCAGAAATTCATGTTCCTGGATATCTGGCCCCAGGCATCATGTGGCTCAATATGTTTGCTCATCAGAACTCAAGAGTTTGGAACGATCAGACAATAGAGAACATGGCCAGAGGAGATAAAAATGAGCTTTCACATGAAACGTGATACTAGTTCATTAAAAATGTAAAAAATGCACTGCAATAATTTTGGGATTTAATTTTTTCTGTTCAAAATACACAACAGATGATGGTTATATTTACGTTTCCTTGCCTATACTTATAATGGCAAAGATTTGTAACATATACCTATGTGTTAATTGATACTGCCACAAAATCCATCATCCTTAATTACATGTTTTAATAAACACATATTGAGTTTTGAAAATGAAAGTCATACACTTTACAAAATGATGTCATGCAAAACCTTGATTAATACAAGTATGAATTAATGATGTCATGCAAAACCATAATCAATACAACTATGAATTATGCTGCAAGTTCTCTGAGTGTCAGTGACTACATCATTCTTAGAATGCAAGAAGCAATTACCAAAAAATGTGTTTCATATGGAGACTTTCATATAAAGCGTTTATATTTAAATGGATTAATTCCTTCTTTCTATCTCCTAAAGTCTATGATGAGTTAAGAAACTAATTTTAAATTCAGTAGTGCCACTCATCAAAACAGCACCTGTGGTGAAATTTAGGAGTGGTATGTTTGAAACCAAATAACTTTGTCATCAACATTCATGTTGTTTATTTTAGATATAATTAGCACACTAATTCACATAGGCACTGTGTTCAAAACTTCACGCTTCTTTTTTCTATAACTATTTTGTGTATCAATTGACAATTTGGTTATTGCACATTTTTTTAATAAATTTTCTGAGGAGAACATACCACAACTTTAAGGATGCATTTTGCAATCACAGAAAATATAGGATATGTTCACTTTATGTATAATATTCTTCCATCAATAGCAAAAATATCTGTAGAAATACTTTTTATAATTATAGAAAATACATTATTTTTATATATTTACACAATATATCTTGAGTACAGTTTATATGACCAACCTTCTTCCTAGTTTTGCCCTAACTCTCCATCCCTCTGCATTCATTTTGTCTCTCGTTAAAAGAGATAAAAATGAAACAAGACAAAATAAAATAAATTTTGCTTTAGCTTATATTTTATCAAAGTTGAACCTGTTAAATAAACAGGGGAAAAATCATCTCCAAATCAAGCTCTTCTAGTTTCTCTTCAATGGAGCCAATCTGTTAATTTTATTTTTTATTTTTCTTCAATACATATGTTCCTGAATTGAAAATTTTATATCATCAATTTCCCAATGATTGCCCATAAATCCCCTGGTGCTGATCTCAAAACACATCTTTCTCGTGTTGTGAGTCTTATTTTTTCACTGAGATAATGAATGCATTGGGCCCTGCCTATGTGTGCATTGGAGGTGGTTAACATCCTGCAGTGTGAAAAAACTATATATTACATTTAATTAAGTATATAAATTATATATTATAAATTTAATTTACATTTAAATAATTTATATTTGTATTATATTTAATTATATATAATTGTGTCTGCTAAATTCTTTGCTTTGAAAATCTTAATGAAATTTATGCACAGATTTCAACATTGTTTCACATTTTAGAATTGTAGCATTTAGGAAAGATAAATGTTATTGGTTCCAATGTCATCTCAAATAATTATATCACATAATAACATCTGAAAAAAATTTTGACTACCCTTGAAAGTGAAGGAATAGTATGTGACAAAATTTTAAGTGTGCATTCTTGGACAGCTTTATACATAGTAATAAAATAAGATAAATAAAACAAAACTTCTCACCTGATAAATGTCTGATATCCAAACTATACTTATTGAACACAATAAATTTAAAAAAATTTCATCTGATAAAGATCTAATATCCTAAATATATGTATTGAACCCAAGAAATCAGAAAAATAAAACAAATATTCTCATTGGATAAATGTCTAAAATTCAAAATATACATATTAAAGAATATCAGAAAAATAAAACAAAAATTCTCATTAGATAATTATATATATATTATACATAGATATATATGTCAATCACAAGACATTGAACTAAAAAATTCTCATGTAATAAGTAACTAATATCCAATATATACATATTGAACACAAGAAATCCAATAAATAAAACAAAATATCTCTCTTGATAAATGTCTAATATCCAAAATATACATATAGACCACAAAAATGAAGTAAACAATAAAAGAATTCCCATCTGATAAAGGTCTAATATTCATAATATACATGTTGAACTTAATTAGATAAATAAAACAAAAATTCCCATCTGATAAAGGATTAATATCAAACTATACACATTGAAAACAAGAAATCAGATAAATAACACAAAAATTCTGATCTGATAAAGGTCTAATATCTAAAATATACATATTAAACATCATTAGCTAAATAAAACAAACATCTTCATGTGATACATGTCTCATATAAAAAAATATACATGTGGAACAAAATTAAATAAAATGAATATTTTCAATGGGAATGTACTAATATCCACAATATACATTTTGAACACAGGAAATCAGATGAATAAAACCAAAATTCTCATCTGATAAAGGTTTAATACCTGAAATATACATATTGAACATAATTAGATAAGTTAAAAAAAAGTCTAACCTGGGCATTGGTGGCACATTCCTTTAATCTCAGCACTCAGGAGGCAGAGTCAGGCAGATGTCTGTGAGTTTGAGGCCAGCCTGGTCTACAGAGTGAGTTCCAGGAAAGGCACAAAGCTGCACAGAGAAACACTGTCTTGAAAACCAAAAAAAAAAAAATATCCAAAACATACATATTAAACACAAGAAATCTGACAAATAAAACACAAATTAATATATGATAAATATCTAATATCAAAAACATACCTATTGAATGAGAAAGGAAATGAAACAAAAATTCTCAAGTGTTAAAAGACTACATCCTAAATATACATATTGAAAACTAGAAATCAGATAAATAATACAAAAATTCTT
This sequence comes from Onychomys torridus, assembly GCF_903995425.1. Lineage (NCBI taxonomy): Eukaryota > Metazoa > Chordata > Mammalia > Rodentia > Cricetidae > Onychomys > Onychomys torridus. Next base: position 10,045 of record NW_023413097.1, read on the forward strand.
ATCTGATGAAGGACTAAAATCTCAACTATACACATTGTACCAAAGAAGCCATATAAATAAAAAAATTCTCACCTGATAAAATTCTAATGTCCAAAATATACATATTGAACATAATTACATAAATAAAAGAAAATTTCTCATGTGATAAATGTTTAATATCACATATACACATATGGAATCCAAGAAATTAAGAAAATCAAAAATTCTCATCTGGTAAAAGTATAATATCAAAAACATCCTACTTCACAATAAGTTTCTCTGAAATGTTTGGATATTAGACCTTTATTTGTGAGAATATTTGTTTAGTTCATCTAATTTCTTGTTTTCAATAGGAAGATTTTTGATATTAGACCTCATCAGGTGTGAATTTTTGTTTTATTTATTTTTGCGTGTTCATTAAATATATTTTTTCATTTAGACCTTTACCAGATCACGATTTTTGTTTATTTATATAATCACTTGTGTTCAATATGTACTTCTTGGTTACTAGTCCTTTATCTGATGAGAATGTTTTTTAATTTCTTTGTTCCATATGCATATTTATATACTAGACTTTCATCAGGAGAAAGTTATTATTTTGTTAAATTTCTTGTGCTCAATATGTATATTTTTTATATTAGAACTATATCAGAAGAGAATTTTTTTTATTTACCCAAGTCTGTTCAATATATATATTTTGGATATTAGACAATAACTGGTGAAAATTTGTTTTGCCTTATTTCTTGTGGTCAATATGTATATTTTGGATATTATTTTATTTATCTAATTATATTCAAAATGAATATTTTGGATATTATACCTCCATTAGATGCGAATTTTTGTTTTATTTATCTAATTTCATGTGTTCAGTGTTTAAACTTTGTATAGTAGATCTTTATCTGTTGAGAATTTTTTTGTTTACATCTGATTTCTTGCATTTGATAGGTATGTTTAGGATATTCAAATTTTATCATATGATAATTTTTGTTTTGTTTAATTTTTTAAAGACTTATTTATTTATTATGTATACAGTATTATGTCTGAATGTGTCCCTGCAGGCCTGAAAAGAGCACCAGATCTCATTACAAGTGGCTGTGAGCCACGACGTGGTTGCTGGGAATTGAACTCAGGACCTTTGGAAAAGCAGTCAATGCTCTTAACCACTGAGTCATCACTCTGGCCCTTATTTAATTTTTATGTACAAAAAGTATATTTTTGATATTGACCTGTATCACATTAGAATTTTGCTTTCTTTTTCTGATTTCTTGTGTTCAATATGTATGTTTTCAATATTAGAATTTTATCAGGTGAGAAATTATGTTTAACCTAATTTCTATGTTCAATATGAATGTATTTGATATTTAAGCTTAATCACTTGAGAATTTTTTGTTTTTCTGATTACTTGTGTTTAGTTTGGATATTTTGGATATCAGATGTTTAGCAGATGAGAATTGTCTAGTATCCAAAATAGATATTAAATCCAAGGAACTAGATAAATGAAACACAAATTATCATCTCATACATTTGTAATATCCAAAATACATATTGAATGCAAGAAATCACATAAAGAAAAAAAAATTTTATTTTGGAAAGGTATAATATCAAATATATGCATATTGAACTCAAGATATCAAATAAATAAAATAACTAAAAATTAAAAATTTTGTTTTTTCTCTATTTATGAGGCAAATGAGCATGTTAATGTCCAAGGCTGTTATTGAAAGATATGTATTGTTATATTAAGTTCATCCAAAATGATTTGTCTTCTTAATCCTAGGGCCTTCCTACATGATGCTCCCTGAGTCATGTGTGTATTGATGGGATCGCACCAGGCATGTTTGCATGTTTATTTCATTTTATAACCATGAAAGGATATGGTGCAGAGAGTTTCATTGAAATGACCAACAAATTGTAGTTTTTATAAAATATGGATGACAGGTGTTTAAAAAGAAAGACCTGCCATCTCTCCAAATGTCATGTACTTAAGAATGATATTCAAGCTGATTTCCTAGGCATGGACATGATTATTACACAAATGAATCATCTCTCTCTTCTTCACACACAAGCACACACTTGTCCATACTCACAAAATATTTGTGAATATAAAAGTACAATATATGTATGATGTAAAACAATATGAATGTACAGCTGGATTTTATATGTATTTAATTGTTGAAACCCCCACAACCACACCCTGCAAGAAGGAAGTCATTCTTCCATGTGTGCAAAGCCAAGGACATGAGTTAATGATAGAATATTCATGTTGAAGCTTCTCAGTTTCCATCTCCTTAAGAAGAATGGATATAGAAAATGTGGTACATATACACAATGGAGTATTACTCAGCTGAGAAAAACAATGACATCATGAGGTTTGCAGACAAATGGATGAATATATAAAAAATCATCCTGAGTGAGATAACCCAGGCTCAGAAAGACAAACATGGTATGTACACACTCATAGTAGGATGCTAGATGTAAATCAAAGATGACTAGACTGCTACACAACTTCAGACAGGCTACCTAGATAACTGGACCCTAAGAAAGTCAGTGGGATTGCATCAGTGACAGAGAAATGGATGAGATCTATATGAACAACCTGGATGTGAGCGGGGCTAATGAAGAGTAAAGTTTGAGGGAAAGATAGCTTAGAGTAGCAGGAGATCCCAGCTGGATCAAAAAACAGAAAGGGAGAACAAGGAATAAGAGACCATGATAAAGGAAGACCACATGAGAAAAGGAAGAAGCAATGTGCTAGAGAGGTCCCCAGAAATCCACAAAGAAATCACCACTCTAGACTACTGGCAATGGTAGAGACAAAGCCCTAACTGACCTAGTCTGGTAATCAGATGGTCAAACTCCCTAATTGTCATGCTAGTAATCTCATCCAATGACTGAGGGAGTTGGATCCAAAGATCCATGGGCAGGCCCCAGGTGGAGCTCCAGGACTCCAATTGGAGATAAAGGGGAGGGATTATATGAGCAAGAATTGTTGAGAGCATGATTTGAAAAAGCTCAGGGACAAATAGCCAAACTACTGGAAACACATGAACTATGAACCAATAGCTGAGGCGTCCACATGGAACTGGATCATGGCCTCTGTATAAGTGTGATAGTTGATTAGCTTCAACTGTTTGGGAGGCACCCAGGGAGTGGGACAGGGACCTGTCCTTAGTCCATGAACTGGCTGTTTGGAAACTGGGGCTTATTCAGCGACACTACACTCAGCCTGGGAGAAGGGGACTGGAACTACCTGGACTGAATCTACCAGGTTGAGATGAATTCCCTAGGGGAATATTGGCCCTGGTGGAGATGGCAAAGGAAGGGAGTGCCCGGGGGAAGGCAAAGAGGGATGGGGAAGGACAGGGGAATCCATGGCTGATATGTAAAATTAAATGAAATTATAAGATAAAAGAAAATAAAAGAAATGGAGAATTTTCTGAATAGGTACCCAAAACACAAACTAAACCAAGACCAGATAAATAATTTAAATAGACCTATAACCTCAAAGGAAATAGAAGCAGTCCTTTTAAGTTTGTCAACCAATAAAAGCCCAGGGCCAGATGGTTTCAGCACTGAATTCTATCAGATTTTCACAGAAGGGCTTATAATGATACACCTCAAATTGTTCCACACACTAGAAACAGAAGCAATATTGCCAAATGGCTTTATGAGGCTTTAGTTACCCAAATCAAACAAAAATACAACAAGGAAACTTAACTGCAGAACAAACGACCCTCATGAATATAGACGGATATATACTCAATGAAATACTGGCAAAACAAATATAAGAACACATCAATATATCATCCACCATAGACTTCATCCAAGAAATGCATTCATGGTTCAACATACAAATAACTGTGAGTGTAATACATCATATGAACAAACTGAAAGAAAAGAAATCCATGACATTCCCATTAGATTCTGAAAAAACCTTTGACAAAATCCAACAACCCTCCATGGTACCTTCAAGGTCTTCAAGAAAGAAGGAATACAAAGAACATACCTAAGCATAATAAAGGCAATTACCACAAGTCAACAGACAACTTGAAATTAAAGGAAGAAAACTCAGATATCCAAAATAAATATAGTGTACACAAGATATTAACCAAAAGATAAATTCTCGTCTGATATAGGTCTCATATTAAAAATTTGCATATGGAACATACTTTGATAAAAAAACCAAACTTCTCATGTGATGTATGTCTAATATCTCATATATACATAGTGAACAGAAGAGATCATATAAACAAAGGAAAATTCTCATCTTATAAAGGTCTAATTATGCAAAATATACATAAGAATACAAGAAATCAGATCAATAAAACAAAATTTTTCACCTAATAAAGGTCTAACATTGAAAATATACATTTAGAAAACAAGAAATCAGAAAAAAACAAAACAACTTCTCATGTGATAAAGGTCTAAAATGAAAAATATACTTATTGAACAAAAGAAATGAAGTAAAACAAAAATTCTGTTCTGATTAGGGTCTATTATAAAAATATGCCTATTAAAAACAAGAAATCAGATATCCATGTTGAACAGAAGAAATCAGATCAATAAACAAAAATTCTCATCTGTTAAAAGTCTGATATACAAAATATACATATTGAACACAAAAAATCACCTACGTAAAACACAAAAGTATATTCAAAATATACATATTGACATTATTAGATAAATAAAACAAAAATTCTCATCTGATAAATGTCTAATTGAAAATATATATAGTGAACACAAGAAATAAAAAAAGAAACAGTAATTCTCACCTTACAAAAGACTAATATCCAAAATAAACATATTGAATACATGAAATCACCTAAATAAAAGAAAAATTCTAATTTGATAAAGGTCTAAAGTCACAAATATGCCGATTATCATCTGATAAAATTCTAATATCTCAACTATACCTACTGAACACAAGAAATTAGATAAATAAAGCAAAATTTCTCATTTGATAAAACTCTCATATCAAAATATACATGTTGAACACAAAAATCATGTATATAATGCAAAACTTCTCATCTGATGAAGGTCTAATATCCCAAATATACATATTGAACACTAGAATTCAGATAAGTAAAACAATACTTCTCATCTGATAAATGTCTAATATACAATATATAAATACTGAACACAAGAAATTAAATAAAACAAAATTTAACACGACTAAGGATTAATATCCCAAATATACCTATTGAAAACAAGAAATCAGATTAATAAAACAAAATTGCTTACCTGATGAAGGTCTAATATTCAAAATATATGTATATATAGAACACAAGAAATCAGAAAAAACAAAACAAAATTCTCATGTGATTAAGCTCATATATGAAAAATATACTATTGAACACCAGAAATTAAATAAAACAAAAATTTTGAACTGATAAAGATCTAATATCAAACATACCCATATTGAACATAATTAGATAAACAAAAATCTCACCTGATAAAAGTCTTATATCCAAAATATACATACTGAATACAAGAAATTAATTAAATAAAAATTCTCACCTTATAAAGAACTAATATCCACCAGGCGGTGTTGGCACTTGCCTCTAATTCCAGCACTTGGGAGGTAGAGGCAGCTGGATCTCTGTGAGTTTGAGGCCAGCCTGGTGTACAGAGCTAGTCCAGGACAGGCTCCAAAGCTACTCAGAAACTCTGTCTCAAAAACCCAAGGGGAATAAATTAAAGAAAGAAAATATTTGGGGTTGGGGATTTTGCTCAGTGGAAGAGCACTTGTATAGCAAGTGCAAGTCCCTGGATTCAATTCAATCAGGGAAGGTCTGTTGGTTCCCAGAGACTCCAACTTTCTATGCCCTATTGTTGGAAGATTCAGTTCAAGCCCATTTCCTCCAAGAAGCTTTCATTTTCTTGCACAGAACTCATTACACAATTCCCATGACCATTTCTTTCTTGATGTTTTACTCTAAGACTGAAGGTCAGTTTTCTTTTGTCACTCTCTGGTGTCTCTACCCTCTCCATTCTCTTTCTGAAATAGACTCTTCAGAATGCCAATGTACATCAGTAAATGGTGAAGACATTGAAAAAACTTCCCACGGGCAGTTGGTGTTGCCACAACATAGGTGACATCACAGAGGATGTCAGGGCTCTCCAGGATATAATAGAATGTCCAGGAAAGAGCTGCAGATGACATGGGAACTGACATTGCTTTCCCGCTAACATGCTTTCCTCATAATACACTAGACGTCAAGCTGATCTTTGCAGGAGACCCTGCTGAGATACAAGGGAAGCCCTTCAGTTCACTCTTCATCCAAAGCCAGAGATCTCTCTCCAATGGATTGGACATTCTTTAGTTATTTTCAGGTGTGGAGCTGAATCTTTATCTCCTACTGAAATTTTATGTTCACAAGGTAATAATATCAGAAATTTATGTATGCTATAGTTCATCATAAGTACCTGCATCTTCTTATCTCCTTACCACATGACACTATAGACTTAATGCTGACTGAGAAGGTCATTTGTTAAACAATTTCCTGTTAATGTGTCTACAGGGAGAAGATAGGCAGAGTTTGCTAGAGGAAGAGGATGACACAGCCTAGGAAAAACTACTCATAGGAGTGGTATATAGTCATGGAGCTCAGTGGGACTAAAATCTGTGTCATCAGCATGTGTGTAGTGGGTGTTTTACTCTGTGTTGTGTAGCTGAAGTGTTCTGCTGTTACTGGGTAGAGAGCTGGAGTCTTCCAAGCAGAAGATGAGTTTCCTATAGAGCAAATAATATTCAAGAAAATCCTTTGCAAGCCATTCAAATGTAGGAACATAGACTCTAGGGTTCCAAAGGACACTCTAGATCAATGGTTCTTAATTTTTCCATATCTCTGACTATTTAAATAGCACTACCAATAGTTCCTCATTTTGTGATGAACCCTAAACTTAAAGTTAAGAAACAATGAAAAAATTTTCACCGTTATGAACCATAATTCAAGTATTAGATGTGCAGGATATCTGACATGCAACCCCTAATGGGGTGGTGACCCACAGCTTGAGGACCACAGCTCTGAATGCAGGCAGAAATCTCAAATCCTGGCAGCGATGCTAAGGCAGTGTGATTCATAGATTTTATTATCAGACTGAATGAAACAAGTCACCTTGAAAGAGGGACTCTAAGGGAGGAATCATATAGATCAGACTTTACTTTGAGCATGTCTCTGAGGGATTTTATTAATTGTAAATTGAGATAAAACTCCCTAAAATGGGCAGTATCATTTCATTGTCTGCAACCTGTACTGTGTAAGTATGGAGAACATAGAGCCTAAGTATAAACAAATGGGCAGCATGGGTTATTTGTTTATGTCTGCTCTTGCCTGTGGATGTGATATGATTAGCTGAGTTCCTACCTTGATTTCCCAAAAATGTAACTATTACCTGGAATTGTGGGTTATGATCAATTTTTCCCATTCTTAGTTGCTATGCCTGATAACTCAATGTAATAAAGATGTTAAGAAAGCTCTCTATGACAAAATGACTTTCAGTAAGATGTTTATTTCATGAAATGCTTATATCTGTCTCAGAAGAAGAGATCCTACTTCCTCTGAACACAACCTGTGTTTCGATGCCACAGTTTTACAAAGACACAAACACACCCTTAGACTCACAAACCACTTCACCCTATCAACAGATGTCCCCTGATACTGTCTTGCCAGTTCAAGTACTACACTAAATTTTTCCAATGTGTTATATACAACAAGCTTCACTTCAATGAATGTATTTTTCTTTGAATTTCCTGACCATTCAACTTTTCAGATATGTG
>NW_023413098.1:0-27458 GCF_903995425.1 Onychomys torridus
AGGAAGGGAGATGAGAAGGAGGAAGGACATGAAGAAGGGAGAAGATCACCCAGGAAAAGGAATTGGAAGAAAAGCTGCAGCATCACTTTGAGGTCTCCCAAATGAGGTAGGAACCCAGGTTGGTGGGAGCAGGTGGAGCAAAGTGTGTCCCTTATACCTGGGATCACTGTCATTTATGGGCTTCTGGTCACATGCGTGGCTCCCAGCTACAAGCAGGGCAAGAACACTTCAGAATATTGTTCAGGATGAGTTAACAAACAATCTGTCCAGGAATCAATATGTTTAATACTCAGTGTGTCTGAGCAAATGTGTCCTTTCTCCCTTCTGAGTCCTCTGGTATGGCCTGAGCAGGCTTTCCTCATACTCACAGAGATCTGCCTGCTTCTGCCTCCACATGATGGAAATCAAAGTTGTGAATCACTAGGCCTTGCTGAAATTACATTTTCACTTAGGAACATCCCCTGTAGAGAAGAGATTCCTACCTTTGAATACTGCTCTGTGAAGCATTTTCCCATTTCCTGGGACAGGTGTTCTCTGGATGGAATAGGTTAAGGACTTTCCAGAATGTACCCAGGAAGATGCCTCAGCTCCAGGAAGGTCAGAACCTTTTAGGGAGTGTTCTGTAACAGAATGGCAAAGAGTCAGGATGCAGATTCCTAGCTCTGGTTAAGGAAATCACAAGTTTCTGTTAGATCCCAGAATCCATACAGGGCCAGTGTTCTCAGGCACACATCTCAGGAAATACTGCTCTAGGATAACTGAGTGGTTCTATCTTTCACGTTGGTCATGTTCAAAGTGCCTCCTGGGTATGAAGCTAGCTTCATGACCTTGTTCGAGTGTCCAGAATGCAAGGCTGCAATATGGCTATCAATAAAATGATGTGGTTGATCAGTAACTCATCATGAATAATGAGTATCACTACTGTGCTGTTGACCCTGTTGTTAACATGTTGTTACTTTTACAAAATGATGCCCCAGACTGTAAGAGAAAGAACCTTTCTTTCTAGTAAAACAGAGAACAAATACTACTCAGTCAAATTCTGACTGGTGTTAAGGGCTGAGGAAAGAACTAGGCCCAGCTACTCTCTGACTCTTATTCTTTGGGAATACAATGTCTTCAGTCAAAAGATCCATGTGGACTATCCAGCACAGTTGAGGTGGTGGGAGGCAGCAGTTTAATAGCTGACAGTGGCAGGTCCCCAGCAGGATTGTGTCCTAACTGCCTTTCTCTCCTAGGACGGAGAAACTGATACATGTGCTGGAACAGGCTACAGCCCAGGATGAGAGCCTGCTTCAGAAGGAGCTGCTAAATCAGGGTCCACTTGCAGAGCCACATCTTCAGGAAATTTTGAATGCTGATGCACTTTCTTCCTCTTATTTTATTTCCTATGTGTGAAAAGGCCTTGATTTTGCCTAGAATGGCTGCTTCTGGGCCTTGACTCCCTTTCCTTCTGGACAATCCTCCTTTAGAAGCCACTTAGAGGAAGCCAAAGGAAGCCACAGACTCCTTGAAAGCATGACATCTTTCACCCTAGGATCAAGGCCTCCTCATAAAAAGACACCCCACTGTAGCTCTGAACTTACCATGAGGCAAATACCAACTGACCTCCTGGTCATCCAGACCCAATTTGATCCATGTGTCTATTGGCTCAGTACTCCTGAAGAAAAAAAGCATCAAAACTAAGACTGAGATACAGAAAACCTAACAAAACAGTTACTCAGAACCCTGAGCTGCACCAGCAAGTGGCCCACTGAGGAATACCACAACATGGAGTGAGGAGCTGTTGGAATACAAAACTTACTATGTCAATTTACTGTCAAGGACTTTCACAAACTGAGTCCTCAACCCTCAACTGTGTTTCAGCCACTGCCTGTAACATTTCTATCCTTGGTGGAAAATGACTTATAAAGCCCCAAAGAGGCATGGCTATGCTCCTCTTGAAAAGTCTATTGCAATTGTTGACTGCCTTGCTACCTTCGGTCCAAGGCCAGCCACAGGCTCAGGTCTGTGCTGCTCAGTCTGCAGTAAGAGAATTCTGCAAATCTTAATTTTGTGTTTGATTTTTGGTTTAGGTTCTTTATCTTAATTATTTTCATTTATGGATTTGTTATTTTGTTGTTATTTGTTCTTGTTATTGGTTTTCAAAATTTGCTAAGGCTACCATTGATTCTTCTTTTAAAGCTCCCTTTGAAATATATATTTTTTATGATTAAAGTAAAAAGTAATTTCAAACTCTTCACACTATGACCAGTTTGTTTTGTTGTGTATGCTGTCACACTACTGTTAGCCTAGAACTCCTGCTTAGAGATGAATCTCTGCAAGTTCCAGGCAGCCTGTGTTACATAATGACTTCCCAGCCATCCAGGGTGACACAGGGGATTGGTGTCTTCGGTGTTGGTTGCCAGATTTGCTCCCTGGATACATACTTTATGGTAGAATCAGTATCAATGCTATCATGTATTTAGCTGTCCCTAAAATATGTTACTCTACAGACACACTTTCATGAATTGGTAATAAATACTGAACTATTGATTAATGCACCTTACTGCTCTACAGACTCTCAGGAAATTAAACCATTCATTAAGAGAGTCAAAAAGAAATAAGGAAACCCAGAGCCTCTATTTTTCCCCAAATCCAACATCAATGATAACCACAGATATAAACAACAGAGAGAAGGACCTCCCAAGTCACTTTGGCAAACAGCATTTTGTACATACTGTTACCCTTGACCATGCATTTGGTGTTTTTTTTTTCTTTTTAGATTTATTTATTTTTATTTTTATGTGAATGGTTGTTTTTCCTAGTGTACATCTGTACTAGATATGACTGCAGTTCCAGAAGAGGACAGAAGAGGGCAACATCCCCTTATAGCTGGTTTGTTACACACCACATGAGAGAGCACCAAATGTTCTTAAACTTTGAGCTCTCTCTCCAGCTCCTGCAGTTGGCTTTAGACCTTCAGCCCTATGTGCTGTATTGTTGAACTGGGTCACCTCTGACCAAAGCAAGAAGAAGTTTCTGGGGACGTGTAGGGACAAGTCCATGAGGTAGGCATGCTAATTGTCTGAGGCAGCCTGGCACCTATGCAGGACACCTCTGGTGTCCCCACTGATCTTTGTGGGTTCTGGATCATGCTCCAGAGTTACTTATAGTCAGGGTCAGAGTAGATCTGTCACCTCTTATATAGGCCATCTTCTTAGTATCTGGAAGGAGCCTGGGGGACAAGTATGCCTTAATCACCTGTGCATCCTCTGCATAGTGTTTGGCTGCTTTGGTAAATGCCACCAGATGGGTAGATTAACCTGGCTTCTTCTACTGGCATTGTGTATGTTGTTAATAATTTCATACCAACCTTTCTCACTCTAAACTGTCCTTATTTCACAGTGTAGCCTGTGGACCTTCCTTTTATCTTCCAGATAAAACTAATCATTTCCAGTCTTGAAAACACTCTGTCAGCCATTCTCTCAGACATGTCTTTTGGGTGCCCAAGTTGACAGGTGCCTAATTTCATCCAGCCTGCTTTTAATTGTTGAAGAAGATGAATCAAGTTTCAGACCTGGGATGTAACTTAGTGGTCTAGTAGTTGCTTAGCATGCACAATGCCCAGGATTCAACCCTAGCTTTAGTGGCTAGAGGGGAAGAAAAGTTGAGAACCCAGTTACATCCAGAGTGTATTTGACAACAAACGGGGAGGGCTCCAGAGAGGCTTTTCTATTTATCTAACCTCCTGCCACCCCACAGCTCCCTCTATGAAATGAATTTGTTGAATGTATTTTCTCTAAAGTAATCATTCAGCCTTGGGATGAAAAAGAATCTAAACTATATGAATAAAGCTCTGATATATACATATTGAGAACATATATAGAGATACATAGCTTATTCAGTTCCATGGTTGAGAAGACTGGCAGGTGAGATGGCTCAGTGGGTAAAGGTATTTGATGAGAAGCCTACAGTTCTAATTTCTTCCCTGGGACCCACATGGTGGAAGGAGACAACAAACCTTCCAGGAACTGTTCCAATCTTCATGGATGTGTACGTGTGCTCCCACACAACCACCATAACTGATTTAAAAACACTCAGAAGACTTGGTGAAAACAACTGTCAAAGAGACCTGCAGACCTGTCAGTGATGTTTTGTGTCTTGCTAGTAAACACTGAAAGCGTGGGCTACATTACCAACACCCTGAAACCTGTCAATGTCCTGTTCTCGCAGAGACTGTGGATTGTATTATCACCATGAAGAACATCAAGAGTTCCATGAAATACATGTTATGGTTCCCAAGGTAAGGAAAAGCCTCCTCTTCTGGGAGCCAGCCAGGAGTTAGGGGTCACTATTGAGAGAAAATTCTGCACCCTTGCCTGACCACATTTCCAAATGATCAGACAGGTTTTTTTGCCAGCTCTCACACCAGAACTCAGTCTAATAGGTTTCCTTCTGTTCTTTCATCCAATTGATTATACATGGACTACAGTTCCCTAAGTTGTCTTTCTCCCTGACCCCGACAGCACACAAGCACTCCTAGGCTAAGTGTATTCCTGATGGTCGCTGCTGGGAACAAATAAGGCATAGTGTTCCCATTTCTTGCAGACACTCAAAAGTCCCCAAACTTGCAGGAGCCTCCTGATGTGTCCTTTTGACCACATAGTTGAGTGTGCCATTCCTGACCTTGGCTCTTTGCCCTGTCTGCATCTCAATATAAAAGCCCTTTGTGCCCCTGAGACAGAAGCCTGGATAACCTCACCTGTGCCCATGTCCCTGGCTTCCCTAGGAACGCTCCTCAGATAGGCAGCAGCTCCTGTCTCCCATGCCTGCACCATACAGTGTGGGACCTGAGGAGTGTTTGTATTTCACAAATAGTGTCAGCACCATTCCTTCAGGACAGGACCAGGCCCTGGCCAGGTGTCCTTGCTTCATCCGAACATCAGCTGCCATGGCATCTCCATACTTCTTCATCTGATGAACCACCTGGATCCGAAAAACACACAGGGCTAGCACTTGTATATCCAGGCAGACATCAGCTGCAAAGTGGAAGGGACTGAAGATGTGGGCATTTGCCCAGGCTGCCAACAGTAAGCTTTGGAAGACTAAATTCCCTGACAATAGAAAATGGACTGTGAAGAGGCAGGCAGAGGACCTGGACAAATTCTTTAATCACTTCTCTGGCAACCAACAAGTATTCCTATTACCAGGATCTCTTGACATCTGGGGTGCATGCATCACAGGAAAGCAATGAAAGTCACTGTCCTGGAGGGTTCGCTCCTGAGTCAATGTGCCCTTTGTGCTGAATGTGTTCAGTGTGGTAGGCCCAGGGCCATGAATGAATGGCCATGGCAATAGCTCCCTCCCTCTGGGGAGCCTATTCTTCTTCCCATTCCTCACTACATGGGTTGATTCTGTTCCTCCTTCTCACTGGACAGTGAGAAGCAAGGAATAGGGATTTGACCCTGCTTTCTTGTGCTGTGTACCCCAGGTTCTTTTATGTAAAGGCCCAGGTAGTCTAGTTTTCTCAATCTCTCCAAGAAACAATAGTCTATCCAGCTGTGGTGGCACATGCCTTTAATACAAGGGAAGGGAGAAGCAGATGATCTCTATGAGCTTGAAGACATTCTGGTGTACATAGAGAGGTTCGGTTCAGGGCCGCCAAGTCAAATTGTTGAGTGATTAAAAAGGTAGATGTGCAAATGGAAAAAACAAAAGCAAAAAATCAAAATATTTAATTAATGTTTTCTATAACAAATACATCCTTCAGACTTGGCCTTGTTGATTTTCTAAGCTCTGAATTCCTGATGCTAAGGAGCACTGTGTGGTCATGGGTGTTTGGAGCAGCCATGAGTATGCTTTTCTTCCATGCAGACACAGTTTTATTCTCTAGCCCAGGCTAGCTCTTCACCTCCAGGTCCTTCTTCCTCAGCCTTCCCAGTGCAAGGATTGTAAGATTGTACCAACCCCACCTAGTTCCAAATCAGCAATTTTTGACCTGATACTTATTTTATACCCAAGGGACAGGTTTCATGGAGGCAGAAGGATTGCCTAACACCAAAGCAAACCTATTCCACACTGCAAGGCTCTACCATAAACTGAGATTTGTAGTTTAGGGCTGAATTATCTCTGCATCCACCAGGCTGACCTTCAGAGCATCAGTGATGTGAAAATGAACTTTTCTTCATTCTCTCCTAATAATGAGTTATCCTGCCTCATAACAAAGGATGTAGGCAATTAAGTAATGAAGACTCAGGCTTTCCATTCCCATGAGACCCAGAGAAAGCCACAGAGTTACTTGTGTGTGTGTGTGTGTGTGTGTGTGTGTGTGTGTGTGTGTGTGTGTGTGTGTGTGTGTGTACAGCTGCTTCCCTGCACAGCTCTCTGGTAAGAAGAACCAGGAACACAAATACACCCCACAGCAAGGAGCTGTGGACTGGAGCAGGGGCAACACCAGGCCATTCTGCTTGTAAAGTACTTGAAATGAGAGTTGTGTCCTGTCAGGAGCATGACAACTGCCTGGTGGATGATTACACAGATGTGTTCCTATGGGCTGGGTGCAGGTCGGTGTGTGACTTTCTGTGAATGAGCTGGCATGGGTCAGAGTGATGACAGAAGGAAGCACATCACACACTGGGAAGTCTCCCCCTATCTCCTGTACCCCCAGCCCTGCTACAACCTTCCACTCCCAGCTTCACCCCCACCAAACATGGTGTGTTGTACAAACACCGGGTGCCATTCTCTCAGCTCTGCGGCTTTCAGATCATGCTGGTCCATCCAGGCCCTGGCTCCTGTAGACAGGCTCTGCACAGCAGCAGGTCTCATCAAGGTGAGGAGAGAGAGGCTCTGCTGACACAGGGGAGAGAGGAGTATTCTTCTAGCTTCCAAACCTCCCTCTGGGACCTCCTTCTCTTAGACACAGAGGCCAGAGATTGTTCCCTGAGCAGAGGAACCAGGATGCTCATCCTTGCAAAGCACATAATTGCCATCCTTCTTGCTATGTCTCTGAGCTGTGCCCTAGAGAAGTTCCCTTACAAAGGAACTTTTCAAGTGGATGGACATCTTAGGAGCCTTGGATTCTACAATCATTGTGAGGACTCAAGTCTCAGCTGCCCTTTCACCAGATGAGAGGAATGCTAATCCTGTCCTTCCCTTCCCTGCCTGATGTGTTAGGTAAAGATGCTAACGTGATTCCATTATGGAGTCATGGCCATCATTAAGAACAGTGTACTTTATTATATTTTATTTTCTTTTTTGTAGGTAATGTTTGGTTCTTTTTTCAATTTTTAATTTTTCTTTTTACATACCAACCACATATCTCCCTCTCATCTATCCTCTCACCCTCACCCTCCTTCCCCCCACTCCTTACTCCCTCCTCCAACAGGGTAAGTTCTCCCATGGGGGACAGCTAAGCCTGGTACATTCAGTTGATGCTGGACCAGGCTCCTCCTTGCTTCATCAGGGGTGATCAAGGTGTCTGACCATAAGTGATGGGATCCAGAAAGCTGGCTCATGCACCAGGGAGAGACTCTGATCACATTGCCAGTGACGCCTCAAACAGATCCAGCTACACAACTGTCTCCCATATGCAGAGGGTCTAGTCTGATCCCATGTAGGTTCCACAACTGTTAGTCTACAGTTTGTGAGTTCCTTTGAGCTTGGTTCAGTCATCTCTGTGTATTTTCCCATCATGATTTTGAACCCCCATGGCCCCTCCCCTTGCTCATAGAATCCCTCTTCCCTCTCTGACTACACTCCCAGATCTCAGCCTGGTACATGGTTGTTGATCTCTGCTTCTGCTTCCATTGGTTACTGGATGAAGGCTCTATGATGACAGAGTATTCAGCAATCTGATTACCAGGGTAGGCAGTTCAGGCATCCTCACCCCTGTTGCTAGTAGTCTAAGCTGGTATCATGCTTGTGGATTCCTGGGACTTTCTCTATCCTCAGGTTTCTCCCTTACCTCATAATGTCTCCATCTAACAAGTTATCTCTTTCATTGCTCCCCCACTCCATCCCTCCCTCAGCTACACCATTCTGTTTCCTCTCTTTCTCATCCCCCATACCCTACCCTCTATTGCCTCCCTCTTCCCCAGTTTACTTCTTTGGGATCTCCTCTGTTTCTCCTTCCCAAGGGATCAGTACATCCCTCTTAGTGTCCTCCTCATTTCCTAGCTTCTCTGGAGATGTGGATTGTAGGCTGATTATCCTTTGCTTTACATCTAGTATCCACTTATGAGTGAGTACATACCATATTTGTTTTTCTGAGTCTGAGTTACATCATTCAGGAAAATACTTTCTAGTTAATCTATTTGCCTGCAAATTTCATGATGTCATTGTTTTTTACAGCTGAGTAATACTCCATTTTGTATATGTACCATATTTTCTTTGTCATTGTGAGTAGAACCCTCCTTTGTCACCTATCAAAGGGGATGCATGCATGCACACAAGTTTATGAATTCACAATAGCATGCCAGGCATGCCTGCCTTAGATGCCAGTGACAGGAGTCTACCTTGAAGCTCACCTGCAAAATCCTGTCAATTGCAGCTCTGCAGCAAACCTACCTGCCTGGCCTCCATGGCCAACACTGAGGAGAGATGGATCATAGTTCTGAACTTTCACAGCCCAGCTGTGCTCACAACCTCAGAAGGCCTTGTGGTTTCCTGAGGCCCAGTGGTTGTGTGAATTTCCTGGGAGAATGTAAAAATCCATCTGCCTCCAAAAAGAGATGTTGCCACCAGACCAAAGAGAGCCTTGTACAAATGCAGCTTGGCAATCAGTAGTGATGTTCCATTGGATTTCATTTTCAAAGCAATGTGCAACCCAGGCCTGCATGAATGGAAGCTGCCATCATCCTCCAGCACCCATCAGGCTGCTACTTTATATATCTCTAAGTCTGTAAAGGATGGACACAAACCCAATTGACATCACCACCCAGTGTTCAACAGCAGAAGTGACTACACACTCAGCATAAGGCACAAGCAAAACACGTGTGTGCATGTGCCCTCTATCTTGTTCTTATCAGGGACTCTACTGGCCTCAGCAAATCTATCAGACATGAGAGGATGGATTTGTAATGATACAATCTAGAACACCAATTCAATATGCAGACGACAGCTAAGTGGGAGCCTATTGCAAGATGGAGTTATGCTGGCGAGGGTACAGTGGACTAGACTCCTTAAATGTACTTCATAAGGTGATAGCAATCCTCTTTCTTATCTTGCTCAGTTCTTAATCATAAATACATGTAGTAAACTGTTATTGGCTTTGCTCTTGGGGCTTTCACATCATTATTTTCCTTACTTTACATTTATGACATGTTATCATAATGTACATTTTTAGGATTCTGCACAGAATGCTGCATGTTTGATACACTCAGCTTAATAAGTTTTATATAACACTCATAATACAATACCACAATCAAGGTGACAGATACTTCAAGAATACATCATCCTATCCCCCCACATACATACACATAAGGAAATAAGGACTCTTGGATGTGTGGAATGATGTACATACCAGTAGGTATTAATTAACACATATGAGTTATAGTAAAACTGTGTACAGCCCTGATCTATCATGGTGTATGATGTGTTTTATATGTTACAGTGTTCAGTTTGACAGTGTTACATTGAGTAAGTTTTTGTCCAATACTATTCTGAGGTCATAGTTTCTTTTGATGCTTTTGTATTTCCATCCACAAATCAAATACACTAAATTGCAATGTCTGCCTTGTTGGGATTCCTGGCCACTACTCTATTTACATTACTGCACATGTGCAGTTCAGTAGCCAAGCAAGGGGCCTTATGTCCTGCATAATCTATGCACTGTGTGATTATGTAATTTATGAGCATGGAGATCACACAATCTGCAAATGCATGGTGTAGAAACATAAGCTCATATGCACATGAGCAGGTGAATGAATCCATAAGAAGTGGTACGCAGAGCCCTCCCCCTCTTCTCCTCCTTCTTCTTCTCCTCCTCCTCCTTCTTCTTCTTCCTCTTCTGCTTCTCCTCTCCCACCCAATCTCTCTCTCTTCACATGTTTTCCACAGGCTTGGTCACACACTCTTCTGTCCCTCTCTATTCTCTCTGCCCTGATAATGGGTTGTGTTGCATCTTGTGGCCTTCCTTGCATGGTAACAACACAGCTTAATGAATAACACAGTGCTGCCACATTAAAACAAACATGCCTTCCCACAACAGAACCCATGACATCTGTGTTCAGCAGTTCTAGAATACTCAACCACTGTGTACTGACTTAACATACCTTCTACTTCCTATACAGAACAATATGGTTGAAAGATGAGAGGTGTAATATGAATGTTAATTGGTCTTACTAATAAAAAAAATCTGGAGCCAGATATTGACTTCCACATTCTGCACACACGTGATGTCTTCCACATCTGGACCCACATGGTAACTTCCACATCTGCACACACATGGTGCCTTCCACATCTGCACACACAATGCCTTCCATATCTGCACACACATGATGCCTTCCACATTCTGCACACACAGTGCCTTCCATATATGCACATACATGGTGTCTTCTACATTCTGCACACACATGGTGCCTTCCACATTCTGCACACATGGTGACTTCCACATCTGCACACAGTGCCTTCCACATCTGCCCACACATGGGCCTTCCACATCTGCCACACATGGTGCCTTCCACATCTGCACACCATGATGCCTTCCATGTCTGTACATACATGATGCAGTCTGGAAAGAAAGAAGGCTCCTACCAAATCCCAGGGTCCACCTGTCAAACACACCTCACTTGTTCCAAATCTTACAGAGGCTGCTCAACTATGGAAGCAGTGTGCAGCTACCCAACATACACTGGAGTTCTTCCAAGAGAGCTTATCATTCCTGACATTGAAGCAAAGGGAATCCTCAACAGACTACCAAAATCTGGTACATAAGCAATAAACCTTGACACAAGCTCCTTACTCGCCTCATCCACTGCCAAAACCCGAGAACTAAATTACAAATGCTTACTAAATACTGCCCTGTTACAGGCCAGACAGTCTTCAAGAACATCTCAGGACACTTCTTCCTCAGTGACTCATCAGCTGAGGGGCACACTTACCTAGACAGAACTGCTGCATGGATGTCACCATATGTCTAAGTACACATAACGCAAATCCCGTTCACCATCATTGCACCTCTTCAGGCTGGCTAGAAATCTATAAGCCTTCCCAAAGAAAGCATAAAGGGATACAGAAGTCACAAGAATTCTCTTCAAAGAGTTTATCTCTGGACTTGAGCTCCTTACTCCTCTCAAACCATCTAGTATTTGTCTTCCAAATAATCAATAGTTGACACCCCACACTCTGGCTATCACTCTCAAAAATAGAAAAGTCCCACTCCTCCTGAAAACACCTCCCTAAGTCGTCTCCCTAAGACATTGAGCTTCAATAAGACTACCCCAATTCTTACCTTTTGCTCTTTTAAGATTGAGTGAGACACTTGAATAGTTTGAACTGTATGGGAGGTACCCGGGCTGTGGGACAGGGACCTGTCCTTAGTGCATGAGCTGGCTGTTTGGAACCTTGGGCTTACACAGGGACACTTTGCTCAGCCTGGAAGGAGGGGACTGGACCTGCCTGTACTGAATCCACCAGGTTTAAATGAATCCCCAGGGGAGTCTTGGCCCTGGAGGAGATGGGAATGGAGGGGAGGGGCTGGGTGCTAGGTGTGGGCGGTGATGGGAGGGGGAGGACAGGGGCACCCATGGCTGATGTGTACAATTAAAACACAAATATAATAAATAACAAAAAAACAGATTTAGAGCTATATCCAAGCACTTTTATTTAGGCACTTTAGAGAAAATGCACTGGTTCTCCAACAGGGTGTCCCGACCAATCCCTTTTTGGGAAGACTATCTACCTCTTTAGAACTTCCCTGAACTTGCTCAAGGAGCATGTTAAGCAACATTTCCTGTTCTCTCCTTGTCCCCTACCCCAGCTTGCTTATTCACCTAATACTGTAGGAACTTGCCTACAGATGACAACGTTGAGGATATCAGACCTCTAATCTAGGAAAAGATTTCCAAGATCAAATTCATGAAAGAATTTGCCTCACATTTAGAAACTGTTAATGATAACTATGAGGTTTTAGAACATTCTTTGTTTCAGCTTCTCTTACTTCTCCCAACGAGTGCCATAATGTTAGAATAGTACACAAGAACCTGTATTATTCCCAGCTAAGTGGGATAATTTCTTCCTCTCAAAGTATGGATTTCACCATGTTACCCTCTGATTTCTCCTTTTCCCTTTTCACTCTCTCCTATAATTCTCTTCCTTTGTTATCCTAACAATCACCATCTGTACCTCAAAACCACTCTACCAAGAACCATCACTACACAATCACCTGTTGGTCAACTACAAAGACTCACCATAACCTAACAGTACCTAACATCTCCCACAAGCCAACACTTTCAAGGCATCTTGAAATGCATGCTGAGAAAACAATGAGGCCCTGTCCCCAAATTCTGATTCAGGCCACAATCTCTGCTTTCCTTTGGAATAAAGCAGAACAACCAGAGTTCCCATCTCACTCCTACCAAGTTTTCAAGTTCTGCCTTTCAGAAAAACTCAGGATACTTAGCTTGGAGATGAGGACACCATGGAGGTCTGCTTCCTTTCCCTGAGGAAAGCTGGGCTTGACACAGTGGTGTCAAGACAGTCAAGAGAACTGGGCATAATGACCACCTGCTGTTCAAATCATTGCTGATAAGATGGGTCAGGATACCATGCAGTTCAATTCTCTCACAGGTTATCCTCTGTAGCAAAATTGTCAGTTTCTCTACCTTGTTTATCTTCTCATCTTGCTCAGTGAGGGTGGAGAGTTGGGATGATGCCTTCCCAGTAGTCCCTAGAGGTAAATAAACTCAAGTGAATATGTATAGTTGAATGTCATAGGACCAGGAGAGGTAATGCTAAGTGTATGTTGAAAAGAGCCAAGGAAAGAACTCCTTGACCATGATTTGACTCTGAGACCAGGGCCAAGGAAAGAAGGCTTGATCCCAAGACTATGGTCAGGAAAAAAAATACCACCAATCTCTGAGCATGCCTCAAGATCAGGCCACAAATTCTCACCTATGCCTGAGCACAGAATCCCACCAATCCCTGAGCTTTCCCCCAAGATTAGGCTACAAAAGTCTCATGAACACCATGCCAAACTGGATAGCTCCCTATCCTCTGTCCCCACACATATACTGACTTCTGCTACGTTCCCTTGTACTTCTCACACAGGCAAAAGTAGCCACCCTCTTGTGTTTTTTCTTCCTAATAAATATCTTGTGTGAGGTGTGTTGTGTGGTGTGACTTTGGGGTATTTCTTGTCTCCTGATTGCCGGGACAATTGTCAGAGTAGAGCTGTAAAACACTTGCATTAGGAAAACTTTCCCTCCCAGAGCAAAACTGTGACATTTCCACAGGGGAAACTCTGCTTGACAGGGGAGTTAAAACACTTCTGTGGGGGGTGCCATTCCCATCAAAGCTGTGATATTTACAGTAAGTCCCAAGTAGAGGCATGAGAAAAAGGGAATGCTTGGAACCCATGAAGCCCTGGAAGAACATGGCAGTTATCCTCAAGCTGGGTCACATAAGCCATATCCATGTCCCCCATCACAATGACTGGGTATGTACCTCAGCATCTACTGCAGTCCCATGGGTCCTGGAAGTCATAAACTGGTCCAGCTATGTGGGTTTGGAGGAGAACTTCAACTCATATCTGGTGTGATGCTGGTAAGTTCTGAGTCTGTAGTACTTAGCATTCCCAAGCCCTGACACCTTCCTGTGTCTAGGACCAAAAGCAACAGAATGGCTGGGACCTTGGTGGATACCCAGGGGAGTTAATCTTCCTGTTATTGGCATCAATATCCATGAAAACTAAAAGAATCAACTGAGAGTGAAGTTCAGCAACCCCCTATCCTGACAAGGATCTTTCATCTACCATCCTGTGCCTCTTGCTGCCCTGATTCTACTCAGAATAAAATTAAAGCACTCCCAGCCCAGTAACTACAGATTAATCATTCCTGGATCTCTGCCAAACTAACCCTCAGTAATCCTCCACTCTGTGCCTGCTATTTACAAACCTAGAGAAGCAGGATAGACCTATTTCTTCCCAAAGTCTCCCAGCTGCTGAGCCCCATTCCTGGAAGGCCCAGCTCAAGGCCTACCTCCTCCAGGAAGCTCCCCATCCCCTGCACAAAACTCACTGCACCTTCACCTGGAACATTTATTTCTTGATGTTTTACTCTGAGACAAATGGCCAGCTTCTTCCTGCCTCCCTCTCTTCTCTAGGATGTCCATTCTTACTCCTAAGTAGCTCTCTCAGTCTCACCAACATGTCTTTGTGAATCCCAGAGGCACTGTACAAATGCCCTAAATGGCAGTTGGTGTTGCCTCAACAGTGGTGACATCAAATAGGATGCTAAGGGCTCTCCAGGGTACAGTAGAATGTTCAGGGAAGGGACTGTTAGGGTCACTGCCAACAGCACTCATCTACCTGCTAACTAACTATTCCCCAATTAACTAGTAGTCACCCTTTTCAGGAGCCTTCCCAGAGACACAGGAGATACTCTTCAGTACCTCCTCCTTACAAACCCAGAGATCTCTCTCTGCCTCATCAGAACCTTTTCACTACTTACTTGTAGGTAGTTGAAAACACAGTTTCCAGAAACAGCCCAGGAAATTGCCTTCTTTAAGACCTCTAATCAATGAGATGAGAAATAAAGATTGCTAGGAAATTAGGTTAGGATGATGGGGAAGAAAGTCTAGTCTCCTGCAGTGAATATTCACATTGAGGAATATCCACAGGGCTATTAACAATGTGTGTGGGGAGCATTCTGGGTGTCCTGTCAGAACAAAAATAAGTACCATAGGTCATGATGAAAATTTCTCCAAAAGCTTCAGCAGAATACACTACAGTCCTCATGATGTTAGCAAAAGTGTGATCAACATTTGACAGATCAGACTGGAGATAATACTTGGGCTCCCCAGGTGAGGCTTCTTCAGGCACCAAGAACAAACACTCCAATGATGAGGGTTGTTATTCATGCATGGAGTTTGAGGAAAGATGACTGGCTAGTGAGAGGCTATCAGGGTGATGTAAAGACATTCTCAGAGAGAAAATCAAACATGTCACAGTTTTGGGGGGAGTATGTTGTGTGTCACTGCTATTGAACATCACCTAAAGCTACATAAAAGGCCAATCCCTTCATCTGGAGCCACCTGTGACAATGTATATGGCTTAGGAAAATTGACACAGTCAGTGTTGTGTAGACTGTCCTTTGGGTCTTGAGAATGTCCATCAAAGGTACTTAGCCCTAAGAGCTTTACCAGAGCCCCTCTTCACCCTTTGAATTTACGGAGAGCCCTGGAAGTGAAGAGCTGGTAACATGTTCAGCCTGGATTGCACAATCTGCAGAATGCTGGAATGTGGAATCAGAAATATACTTGCTGGAACCAGAACAAATGAATGACATGAGGTGAACTGTGTCCTTTTAGATGTGGTATCACACTGACAGTACATGCTAGCCAAGGTCAGCTATCTCAGGGATATCCAATTCTGGAAGCCAAGGGACAATGCCTGACCTACACACTGCTTTATCTCAGTGACAGCTGACACACACAAGGATACTCAGGAAGGGACTACCAGATGAGACTATGCCTTAGCAGGTTCAAAAGCCAAGACTTGAGTCTCCCCGTCTTTGGCTGTCAATCCTCCCATTCCTTTATAGGTAGAGGGTGTCTCAGAAGTCAGCTGGTTTCCTCTGCCTCTCTGCACAAGGTGACCTAAGAGACAACTTCCTTGGGCTTATTCACAGTTGCACAGGATGCAGCTTGGCTTCAGAGCCTTCAATCTTCTTTTGTCAGAGCCAGAAGAAAACTGGTATTATCTACAAGCACTCAGAGAGTGTGGGGGTGCCCAATCACTTCTTGGATGCTTCAGGTATTCATATTAATGGACAGTCATGCAGGACAAACTTGGTCATCAGATTCACCTATGCTTCCTCACTTAGAGCTTAGGACACCCAGAGAAGTCAGGAAGGGGACAGTCTCTGTCCTAATATGCTGCCTCTAAAAGCTCTCAGGCTACATTGGAGACCTGTGTGCCACCCACACAGCTGGGATCTCAGAAACCTTAGGACTCACTAGCAAACAGCAATGCTTGGGGACTCCTGACCTGCTAGTGGTTGTGATGCAAAGTATGAGTACCTTGGGCTTTGCCAGGGCAGTTTCCTCTCCCTGTTTCAAGTGCAAATATTTCTAAAGCAATGGAGTGGGGATGAAGAGCAGTGATGATACTAAAATAGTTCCCCAGATTCCTTCCTCACTCAGAGGGAAAGCAGAAGACCTCCAGTAGAGCAGGCTGTCAACTCCTGGTTCTCTGCTAAACTAAACATCAGAAATCCCTAACTCTGGGTCTGCCCTTTAGGAACTCAGAGAAGGATAGGCCCATTGCTTCCCAGAGGCCCAAGTCAAATCCAAATCCTCCAGGAAGCTTTCCATCTCCTGTAATGTAACTCCAAGTCCAGTAATCACTGTGAATTCCCCTGAAACACCTATTTCTTGCTGTTTTACATGAGACCAAATGCCAGCTTCTTTCTGTGTCTCTGTGCTCTCCATTCTCTCTCTAGTAGCCTGCTCTTTTTTTTTTTTTTTTGGTTTTTCGAGACAGGGTTTCTCTGTGTAGCTTTGCACCTTTCCTGGAACTCACTTGGTAGCCCAGGCTGGCCTCAAACGCATAGAGATCTTCCTAGCTCTGCCTCCCGAGTGCTGGGATTAAAGGCGTGTGCCGCTGCTGCCACCACCTGGCTTATGCTCAGTCTTTTCAACAACATGTCTTTGGTTGAGTCTTATAGGCACTGGACAAATGCCCTAAGGTGCATGGGTGTCTCCACAACACTGGTGACATCTCAGATGATGACAGAGCTCTCCAGGATACAAGAGATTGTCAAAGAGAGGAACTGCTAATGTCACATGGTACAGTCCTCACCTCCCTGAAGCCAATGTGCCCTTTCCAGGACCTTCTCCATGGTCAAGGGGAAGGATGAGAAGGAAAGTGTCACCAGCCAGACACAGATGGAGCACTGGGTACAAGCACATCTTGGCCCCCTCAGTGAGCTGAAATGAGATGGAGTGCAGGAAGACTTCAGGGGCTGCTGGCACTCCCATCTACCTGTGCTCTCTGAGGTTTACTGAGGCTCAGTGATTCCTTTCAGGTAGAGAATGAGCATCAGACAGGGCTGTGTCTTCTCCAGCACAACATTCAGGTACTAAAAATGGTACTAAAGACCCCAGCTATAATCACCTTTATTTTCCCAATCCCCTGGCACCTCTCCCTAAGTAATCTGTCACTGAAGAAAGAAGTGCTGGTCCAGTTCAATGAAGGTCCAACCTGAGGGAGGTTTCCAAACTCTCTCTGATCCCCTGAAAGTTATGCCAGGTGGGGGCTGGCCATAGCACCAATAATTACTCTGGATTAAGATCTTCCACAACTGTGGTACAAGATAGCAGCTGCAATCCTCTTCCCTATAAACTCAAGCAAAGACATTTAGGCTAGAAGATTCTGCTAAAGATGCCTCTCTATGTCCCTGTACTATTGCTGTGAAGAGACACCATGAGCAAGGCATCTCTGATAAAAGAAAGGATTTAATTGTGGGCCTCCTTACAGATTCTGAGATTTACACCATTACTGTCATGGTGGCACCAATGATGCTACAGCAGTAACTGGAGCTACGTCCTGATCTGCCAAGAGAGAACTGGGCCACCCCTGGCTTTTGAAACCTCAAAGTCAAACCCCTAGTGACACATTTCCTCCAACAAGGTCACACATCCTAATCCATCACAAATGATGCCAATCCCTGATGACTAAGCATTCAGGTACATGAGCCTATGGGGATCTGTGGCTGGATCCTAAGGGCTCCCTTGAAGTAGGGGATGAGAAGACATTGCGTCAATGACATTGACACTAAGAGTCAAGGGAAGGCAGACATCAGACTTCTTTATTCAATAACAGAGAAGGCCTTATATACCCTCCTCCCAGCACCCAGTCTGTGTCCCAACTGGTGGCATTCATGGTTGTCCCTCATTGGCTCAACACGATAAGGAACTCTGACTTCAAACAGCAACTCTGACAGTGTCTGTTGCTAGGCCCTGGGGCAGACTCCATATGATCAGAAACTCTGACAGTGACCAGGAACAAAACTTCTATAACCTCCAAAGCCTTTGCTGTCCCCTCCCTAGCATCATTCTGGCAGCCTCACCTTCTTTCACCCAACATTTGTTTAAAAATCTCAAGGGAAGCATTGTTTTCCTTCATCATTTCACCACAAATGTATGTGTCACTTGACAAGACAAGGTTGAGAGTTGCCTGGTATGGAATTCTGTTCTTAAAACTTTTATTACATTTATTCATCTATATACTTATATATGTGTTTGTACACATGTGCCAGATCATGGTTGTGGTTCAATGGACCAGTTGCAGCCATTGGTTCTCTATTCTTGCCATGTTCATCCCAGGGCCATACTCAGGAGTGCTGATTCTGTGAATTCCTTGGCTCTGGGTGGTGTATAGACTGCTCACAGCTAAGAGCAATGTGGATGACATCAGAAGACAGTGATGGCAACCTGGACCAATTGAAACATTCAGAACATGTTTATCAGTTCCAGTTTTGCATGGACAAGCCATAGAGATTGTCTTGCCATTCACTACAACATCTGGACTCTTGGAGAAAATAAGAAGACAATAGGTCATGGTTAGCCAAGCATCTACAGATGTGTTGGGGCATTTGGGGAGCAACAAAGGTCTTAGCAAATCTACAAATTTGAGATGACCACATTCTCTTAGTCTGTTTTTCTCATAATGATTTTCTGTTGGCCTTCTTTATTTCTATGATTTGTGTAGCCAAAATAAAATAAGAAAAAGTCCCAAATCACTCAAATGGAATACATAGTAATATATTTATATGGGTGCATCAGTTGGAGAGATTCTAGAATAAGTAAGCAAAGGGAAGCCAGTTGTATTAGCTCCAGTGGGCCAAGACCTGGCACCCTCGACTACATACCATTCAGAAAACAATTTGTGGCACATTTTTATTCTCACCATCAATAATGTGGATCCCAGGGATATAAGTGCATGTCTCTAGGCTTGTTTGCATTATCTCTACCTGCTTAGTCATTTTCCAGTCCATCTTCAAAACCACAGATTTTAATAAGCTACATATCTATGTTTATGGTCTCTGTGTATATCTGTCCTTCACTGGAAATATCCATCCTCAAAATGAATGTTTGCCACAGTTAACTAAAGGTAAGAAATAGAGGTGGGAGGATTTTAGAAGCTTCTAGGAAACGTCCAGTTTGCTGTATGACACTCCATAGGATATAACAGTGTTAATTTTACATCCCCATCATCACTAATGTACTAAGATTGAACTTAGCACATTGTATTTTCTAGGCAAGTATTCTGTTCTATTCCTGGCTTGTAAGTCCATTCATCTGCTGGATTTACTAGACTACTAGAGGGCAGAAATCAAGATAAGCTTTAAATGTCAATTTACCCCCATAAGAAAGGCCCACTGGACTAGCTGACAGCAGCTATTCAAGAGTAGGAATGCTTAGCTGAGATAGAAGTGCCCAAGGCCACATTACACACTTTACACAGTTTAGTCTGAGAAAGGCTAATAGTACATTGTTATCTATCTGCACAAATGCAAGGAGAAGAAGCCATGTAATCTGTCTGGTAGCATTTATCCAAACCTTGCCAGACTCTGCAACCTACCCCTTCATTTGTAAGTTACCCCACAAAATAAACCTCCCTTTTAACTACGTGGAGTGGCCTTAATAATTTAACCAATATCTGGCGCCCAACGTGGGGCACGAACCCACGACCCTGAGATTAAGAGTCCCATGCTCTACCGACTGAGCTAGCCGGGCATTTGTGTTAGCAAGAATTTCCACCTAAAACCTGAGAAAAAAGATTCTAAAACAGAGCTAAAAACAACTTCCTAGTTGTCTCTCTCAAGTTAGCGGCAACCTGCCGGTTTGAGCTACTATGGCGGGTTCCTGGCATGTGTGTCTGACCTGCAGTGTGGTAGGAATGAGGAGTCTATAAGCGACACTTTGCTCTGCTGCTTGGTGGATTTAGCCTTTGCTAGTTAAAAAAAAAAAAAAAAAAAAGATTTCTGGGCTATGCGCTGCTTTGATAGAACTGCTTCTGATAGTTGATGGTACACATGGCTCCAGACCCAGAGCTGGTGGTAAACTGTACCACCACCATGTTGGGAAGTTGAGGTGGGTGGAGCCAGCAGCCACAGTGGCGTTTCAGTTTTACAAAGATGGATATTACACAGAGAATCTGGTTTGTCTTGTCTTTGGGATTTTTAACCACAGAAAAAGATTTGATCGTAAAAGCTGTTGAGTTAAACAAATATGTAAATTTTAAAGGTACTTTGACTTCAAAATTTGGATATAAGGATATGTTGCTTTGGAAAAGAGTCTCTGCTTTTATTTCCACAGAAAGCCAGAGGCTGTGGATTTGTTCCAGATTAAGATACATCAGGTTTGATCAGCCAAGACCACCTGAAAGGTCTCCGATGACACCATGGCCCAGATGATCTGACATCCAGAATGGTTTCAAGGCAACTGGCTCAGAGGTTCACCCTAATGGACTACTCCATAATCCTAAAATTTTCTTTGTGTCCCCATAAGATACAGCGCCCCCCTCCAGCAGGAAGTAGTCAGAGAAACTACGCCCACATTCCCAAAATTATCAAGCTGGCTTTGGAGATGGAATTGGCTCACTCCTTCTCTAAACCCAGACATATTGCTAAAAGAAAAGGTTAAGAGATTCTTATGTCCCAAATCAGAAGAGCCCTCTGGTGTGGGACAGAGAAAAACCACTATTTTATTTTAAACAGGTTGATTATAAATGCAATCTCTTTCTAAAGATAAAAACAGGATATGATATAGATATGATAGGATGAAAGGGTAGATTAATGAACTTACTTCTAAAGAGCAACAACTCATTTAAAATGTTTTACATTGGTATAGACTTTAGTCTATTGATACAAATTTTGTTATACTGTGTGCATATTTCTACTCATATTTAAGGTATTATGTTTGTATAGCTCATTTTAAATTGTAATAGATTATTAAAAATAGATTAATAATTAGTCACCTATGATAATCATACTCGTAGCCATGATAGTTAAGTCTTCTAGGTATACATAGAGATATTTCAGACAGATAGGTAATCTTCAAATACTTCAAAGACCTACAGAATATGGCATTTAAAATACTTTTAAAATTTAGACTTTCTGGACAGTGAGACATGTCTGCTCCTGGCAGCACCAATTTACTTCAGAGAGGAGGATGGGCATTGAAGACACTTCATATCTTATCTTCACCTTGGCAAAAATAGCCATTTGGGCAAGAAACTGTTCTTGCCTGGACTGCTTGATCGACTGGACATGCAGGACCCATAGAAAGGTGACCACTAAACTTTGCTTGACATAATGGTCCTTCAGGTTCCTACTTTGCAGAGGAAACTGCCAGACATTCTACAGGACACTGAGAGAAGTGACTGAGAGACTCTAACCCTGTGGGCTGAAGACAAATGCTCCAACTTTACAAAGGAACATTAGGTGACTGTCCAGGCTGCCAGCTGTCTCTGTCTACTCTTGCAAGACTCCCGAAAAATGCTTGCATCCTTCTCCCAGTTCTCAGGTAATATTATATCCTTCTGAGGTCTTTGATGTGGTTGAAGGCTAGATAGTTATAATTTTCTCAGTTATGATAAAAGATAAGTTAGATATAAAACCTTAGACTCACAAATATAAGACAGATAGGATATCTTCTTTAATATTGTAACTGTGATTCTTGCTTGATAATTGTTTTGTTATATGTAATTGTACTATGTAAAAGTTAAAACCTTCCTTTAAAAAAAAGAAAAGGGGAAGTGCTGTGGATATCGCTCTGTGTAAATAAAGTTCTGATTGGCCAGTGGCCAGGCAGGAAGTATAGGCGGGACAAGAGAGAAGAGAATTCTGGGAGGTGGAAGGCTGGGTGGAGAGAGACACCGCCTACCGCCGCCATGAAAAGCAACATGTAAAGACACTGGTAAGCCACAAGCCATGTGGCAAAATATAGACTAACAGAAATGGGTTAATTTAAGGTAGAAGAAGTAGATAACAAGCAGCCTGCCATGGCCATACAGTTTGTAAACAATGTAAGTTTCTATGTGCTTTCTTGGTTGGGTCTGGCCAAGAACTATGCTGAGGATTCACATGGAATAAGGCATGGAAGAACATGGGCTCCTTCCCAATAATGGAAGGATGGACAGGGAGACACATGCCACAAGTTTGTGATTGGTAGGGTAGGCTGAATGAAGCCTCAACTAGTTCCAGTGTGTCTACAGGTATTGTGTCAGATTCAGTGAAGAATGGGAAAGCAACCAATGAAAGGGAGGAACCACCTGCTTCTCTGGCTTTTGAGATCTTAAATGCTATGGTTTGAAAGAAAGAGACTGGAACTTACAACGCAAATTCCTTCACACATTAACTCTTTGACTTCCTGTGAGTCTCAGGTCAGATCTATTAGAGGAAAACTTCAGAAGAATAAAGCCCTCATCTGAAAGACACCTTTCCTCAAGACACTGTGACTACTGATGTGGTAAAAGAGTAGCATCAGCCATCTCTGTCCATTTCAAGCCTTGCAGAGACACACTCTCCACCAGAGGCATGTGACTTTTGCTTCAGGTTCCAACTTTCCAGGCAAATGTGAAGTTTCTAGTTAGCACTGATAAGCTTGCCCATAACAAGTATATCTTACCATATCTCTATCCCCAGGAGGGTCTTAAAAGTCTACATTTCATCTGATGAGCCTACTCTGCACTGTCATCTAGATAAGAGGTGACATAACTGCTCCAACTCTGACAATAAGAGAATCTGAGCAATGATCCTGAACCCAGGAGCACACGGCTTGAATGCCTGGCATCCCAAGGAGTTTCCCATGCCTACCTCATGGTCCTGTCCCCACAGTTCTCCAGAAATATCTCTCTTTGGTTGGGTGTGATCCAGTCCAACTAATACACTAGAAAGCCTGGAAAGGCAAAAGTCACGTCAGGAGCTAGAGAGATCACTCATCCTTTAAGAGGATGTGTAGCTCTCCCAGAGGACCCAGGGATCAGTTAACAATCTTCTCTGACTCCAGTTCCATGTGGAATCCAATTGCCCTTTCTGGCTTCAGTGTGAACTGCTTGCTTGTGGTGCATAGAAAACAGGCAAAATATTTACATACACAAAGACAAGTAAATGAATCTCAAAAGAACTCCATGCAAAATGAATAGTCAAGGCAACAGCACATTAAAACGTCCACATCTCATTATGTCTACAAGGTTAATACCCCAGCATGGCTGCTGTAACTGGTGGTGTATTTCAGGAAAAGAAAGGCAGAGAGACATAGGATTCCTCATTGCTTTTATACTCCTGTAACGAATGTTCTCATTCCCTGAGATGCTTTAGAAACATAGGTGCATTCCTCAAAATCTGATATGAATGATCCTGTCATGAACATGTGTGTATCTGTTCTCTGCTTTTTAGAGTAGCAAAACATGTGAAGTTAGGTGTTTAATATGGACCTTTTTCCATCATGAAGTGGATATACATGGAGTAGGCCATGCGATTCACACCCAAGACACCATCTTGGTTTGTAACCATGTCTGACTGAGAACTCACAATGTAGCCTAAGCCTCCTGGAACTAGCAGAGATCCATCTCAGCCTGTTGAGTTCTAAGGTTATAGGAGTGTGACACCACACCTGACTATAAAAGCTACTTTCAGAATGAAGAGAGTGTACCAGGCTTAGCTGCCCACCATTGGAGAAATTACCCTGTTGGAGGAGGGCAAGAGGGGTGGAGGGGAAGTGGGAGGGAGAGGGAGGAGGGATGAGAGGTGGATCTGTGGTTGGTATGTAAATTGAATAAAAATTTTAAAAAAGAATGAAGAGTTGGAAATTATTCTTTTATTTGTGAAATTACAGAAGTTTGGCTGAATAGGGACTTAAAAGGGCATTTAGTCTATCCAGGGTATAGCCTTAGCAAAATATAAAATCAAAGAAAGAACAAAAGAACCAAACAGTAACAAAACAGCAAAACAAAACAAAGAACAACAAAACCTAAATTCATGCAAACCCCAAAACTATTTACACTAAGAAGCATTCTCATTGTGCAGATTTAGTGCACTGTCCTACAACCTGTGGATGGCTTTGGACTCAAGTTGGAGGACAATCCTGAATTGAAATAACCTCTTCAAGACAAGTGTAGTCATGCCACTTTGGGGCTTTTAGGTTAAGCCCTTGCCAAAGTTGAGCTTATGCTATGTTGGCCACTATATGATTCTGTCGGCCAAAGTGTGTCTGTGTGCCGATTCAAGACAAAAAAGAACATGGGGAGCATCTTCTACCTAAAGACATAAAAGCTCATGTTGTCATCCTTTCTAAATCATCTCTCAGAACAGTTCACTTCACCATCACATGTGCATGAAATGGAGTAGATTCAGCACTGGACTGGAGTGAGAATATGATGCTTCCTTTTTGAGGTCTGTCTGGATAGCAGCATGACATCAACACAGTCCCCATTCAGATATCTCCCTCCACTTATGAAGGGCTGAGGACTCAGTCAGCTAACAAAAGTTTGTAGCAATAAACTCTCAGAGTAACTACGAGCAGAGACATATTCTCTCTCCATGTTGTTATGGCTCTCACTGGGAACACTTGCTGGTAGATGTCAGCTATTTCTGCTTAATTCTTGTTGTTGTTGTTTTAATCTCAAGAATCTTCTTGATAGTTTGATTGTTTCTTTACTCCATACCTAGTGAGTCAACAGACTCATGGATCAGATTGTGAAGAGATCACCTTCAGGGCAGATGATATTTGCCTCACTGGTGATTTTACAACTAGTTGTACAAGTCTTGTTCTGAGGAGGGCTTGATAGTAGAGTGGAAAATGTCAGGGGTTCTGGTTGACTATGGCTTCCTTCAGCCTCCTGCAGTTCTCATAAAGGGTACTGTGAGAGAAGAAAAGGCAATCAGATCCAAAAACAGCCTTGCTAGGTTTCTGGTTAGACAAATTCAGGGCTTATTCACACATTAAAAACCAGAATCAAGGAAGAAACTTCCACCCCACAAATGCCATGTTGCTGGGGATGGGATGTCATGGTGGCTTACTTGCTTATGACACTCAGTGTTTCTGCTGCAGCAGCTCTGTCGGCAGGAGGCTCTCATCCTGAGCTGTGGACTGTTCCAGCTCATGTTGGAGTTTTTCTGACCTAGAGGAGGAAGTTAGTAAGGGCAGAGTCCTGGTGGGGTCTGCCATGTCACCTGTCATTCTCTGATATCACAAGAACTCAATTGTGCTGGACAGTCAACACTGATCTTTGGCAGCAGTCATTGTTTGTACCCCTAAGAAATAAGTGTCACAGAATAGCTGGGGCTTGAATTATTTTCTGCCCTTAACAAGTATCAGATGTTGATCTGAGTACTGTATGTACTGTGTTCTATGAGAAACAACAGGACTTTTCCCTTCAGTCTAGGGACAATATGTAAACAAAGGGAATAACATATGAAAGTCATACCTAACAATACATTGGAGATACACAAAGTGTTCATGATGGGTTTCTAATCGACCACCTCATTTTTTTCCTTGTCCAATTTCTGTTTATTAATTTCTAGGCAGGGTTACTATATGCATCTCTGGCTGACATGTTACATATACTAGGATGATTTCAAGAGGCCAGAGACTTCATGTCTGTGTTCCCAACGACCTTGGATTAAAGAAATGTGCTATCACACGCACCTGTCCTTAATTCCTGATTGTAATTAATATTATTTTATTTTTCTCTCCATGTTGTACAATGATATATGATATAGAAAACCTTAAAATTTCAAGCTCTGTTCCTTCTATTCTTTTTTTAGAGGGATTACATGAGCAAGGGTCGAAAAGATCTTGATGGACAAATCTACAGAAACAACTGAACCAAGCTCAAAGGAACTCAGGAAATTTAGACCACCAGCTGTGGAACCTACATGGGATTGGACTAGACCCTCTACATATGGGGGACAGTTGTGGAGCTGGGTCTGTTTGAGGGGCACAGGAAGTGTGATCAGGATGTACCCCTGTTGCATGAGCCATCTTTTTGGATCCCATTAGCTAAGGTTGAACACCTTGTTCTACCTTGATAAAATGGGGAGGGGCTTGTTCCTGCCTCAACAGAATGTACAAGGCTTAGCTGTCATACCCTGGGAGAATTTGCCATGTTGGAGGAGGGGATGAAGGGTGGGTGGAGAATGTGTGTGGGGAGTGGGAGGAGGGAAAAAAGGGGGATATGTTGCTGGTATGTAAAAAGAATAAAAATAGTTTGAAAAAGACCACCTCATTTTTATACATTAACTTAATACAACTTTTCAAACTGGAGATCTGAATAAGGTCATCTGAAATGTCAGGACCGAGAGGAAAATGACTTTGATCAGCATGCTTTTTGGATTCTCTATGTGTGCTTGCACTTGTGTGAGATATATTGACTATACTATACTCACATCCACTAAGGACATAATCTAATGAACAGGAGCAGCAAAGACTGGAGGAGAGACTTCAGAGCTTGCTGAAACAGAGGAGAATGGTCACACAGCAAAAACACTTGGCAATGAAGCTGCAGCATCATTTGACTGTCTCCCAGATGAGGTAGGAACCCAGGCTGAAGTTGGGGTATGGATCCAATTGCGTCCCTGTACTAGGGCTCTCCATCCTTTGTGGGCTTTTGCTTATCAGCAAACTCCCCACTCCAAGCAGGGGTAGATCAACTCAGAAATCAGAGTACCATGCTGTCTCGTCAACAAGAACTTCTATCCAGCAAACAATATGTTTGATCCTCCTTGTGTCTGTGGGCTTGTGTCCCCATCCTCCTTCTGATCTCTCTGGTATGTTCTCAGAAGGTTTTCCTTGAACTCACAGAGCTCTGCCTGCTTGTCAAACAAATGATGGGATTTAAAGGTGTATCTCACCATTTTGACATTACATTTTATTCAGGAATATCACTTGTAGGGATGAGATTCACACCCTTGTCACTATTTGATGTAACACTGGCAGTCTTCATTGTTTGAGCATTTCCCATGTGAAGTGTACTGGGGATATAATAAGTTAGTCATTGGCAGGATGAACACAGGCAGATTCTCTGCTGAGATGTTTTCAGAACCTTCACCAGTGTTGTGTAACAGCCTCCACTAGAGTACCAGGATGTAGATTCCCAGTGTAGGCCTAAGGATAACACAGCTGTTTTTGTTTATTGCCAGAGACCATGCAGTGCAATATTCTAACACACAGACTCAAGATATGCTGCTCTAGCATGACAGGCTCCATCTTGCCTATTACCTGGGTGTAAGGTGCCTTCTGCTCAGGCCGCTGAC
>NW_023413099.1:0-4906 GCF_903995425.1 Onychomys torridus
CACGTTTGATCTGCAGGCATTATAGCAAACCTATCACTCTGAAAAAACCGGTGAGACGATCCCCCTCCTGGCCTCCCAGCACACCTGGATTAGAAACGGCTGCTCAGTCAGCTATTGGGCTTCAGGCTATCTGTAAAATGGGCATAATTACTGGCTACCTGATTTGTAGGTGAGCGAACACGGCCACTGTGAACAATGAAAGCAAATGTTCCCCCAGCACAGAGTAGGTCTGTTTCCTTCTGTGGCCTAGAGCTGTGAGAGTTAACAAGCAGGGAAGCAGGACGCTCTTTTCAGCCAGACTCGGACTTACTGAAACCTGAAACTGTGGGAATGGACAGGAAACTGGAGCAGCCCTTCGATCTCTCTCCCACACGACCCTAGGGGGTTGGAGTGTGTGTGTGTGTGTGTGTGTGTGTGTGTGTGTGTGTGTGTTCACTCGCCCTAGCACCAACACCAGCACCAGCCAGCAGCAGGTCTTCACGACCCCGCCTGCAGCTCCAGGCTTGGGTTGGGGGAGGGAAACAAAATAACAGCCAAGATCCTGAGGGGCGCACCGGCTGGCCACAGCTCTCACGTCCTCCTGGCCTCCATGCCCTTTAGGGTTCTGGAACCTGGGTAGTTGGCCTCTGTGCGGGCTTGCCCTCAGGGACACCTTGGGGCTATGGGCGTGGCGCAGTACTGGCCAGCTGAGGCGCCCTGCTAGGGTTGGCCTTTGTGTGTAAGTGGTGGTGTGGTTGTGTGTGTGTGAGTGGTGTGAGTGGGTGTGTGTGTGTATGTGTGTGTGTTGTGTGGTGTGGCGCGCGCGGGCATGCACAGGCGAGAGCGAGCGCGCGCGGCTGGGTGGCAAGTGTTTATCGAGGGCGCGCAGGCAGCCAAGCCCACGCGCCGTGCTGCCTTGTCCTCGCCCCGGGGCTGCCCGGCCCCTCCTCTCCCCCGCGAGCTGCGCACCGGCAGCCGGCTGACCCAGCAGCCCGCGCCCGCGCCCTTGTCCCCACGAGCTGTCAGCAGGCTCCAGTGAGCCGACATGAGCGGCGTCAGCGGTGGCGACAACGTGGTGTGCACCGGCTGGCTGAGGAAATCGCCTCCCGAGAAGAAGTTGAGGCGCTATGTGAGTGAGGCGTGCTGGCGAGGCCCGGCGGGCAGGCGGGAGGGCGAGCGGGAGGACGAGGGGTGTCCCTCCCGGCCTCCGAGGTGTGGGCGCTGAGAGAGGCTGGGCTCGGCGGGCCGGGGCCCCAAGGCCTCCGAGGGTGCAAGCAGCTGGGTGTGAGCAGGGCACCTCACACCTGTCACAGGTGCTGCCGCCGAGGGGCAGGGCGTGATGCTCCGGCGCCCGGCCTCCCCGGGAACTCCAAGCCGTGCTGAAGTTTGTAGCGATTGTTCCGGGAGACCCCGAGAGTTGACGCCCGGGGCGGATGTGGGGAGACACGAGTGACCCCGAGTGGAAGGGTAGGGCTGAGGGGCCGCGAGGCCCCGGGGCTCACAAAGGGCGAGGCGCTGCGCCCCTCTCCGGGTCCCTTTCTCTGCCCGCCCCTCCCAGGTGACTGGTGGCTTCCTTCCAGTCCGCAGCTGCTGCATCACCAGCAGCGTCAGCGGCATGTGCAGCGCTTTTATTAAGTGACTCATTTTTTGTCCCCCCTGTTCTTTCCCATTATTCCGTATGTCTCTCACAGCCCCCACCCCCACTCCCACCTCCCTTAACTCCCCGTGCAGTCATCCGCTCCGCGGGGTGACACTGCAATTCGGTCCGCTGTAACTGGCCAGAGTTTTGTGTTGAGCAGCCCTTGGGGTCTGGGGTCTGGAGAGACCATGGTTTTGAATTTCTAGGTGGTGCTAGCTGACAGTGTTCACTGAAATTGCTGGGGCAAGCTGTCCCCTCTAGGTGAGAAATTGACAACTTGGGGGGAAGCACCCCCCTCCTCCTTGCCTAGCGAGGTCAAAGAACAAAGTGGTGCCAGGATCTGAGGTTGGGGTAGTTCGAGGAGTTTAGAAATGGAAAGTCCGTTAGAGGAGTGTAGGTTCTCCCATGGTCTCCCTCTTCATTTGCCAAGAAAGTCCTTGTTCCGCTGCCTTGGAGTGCTGGACTCTGAGAAATCACTCCCACAGTCTGGAAATGAGAGGTTGCTTCCAGCTGCAGTGCACCAAGGGAGCTCCCAACAGACCCGGCCCTCTGTCAGCTACACTAGTGGCTGGCCATGGGGGACAGAAGCTTACCAGAGTTTCCCTGTCTCTTCTCCCCAGATCAGAATCAAGGGACTTCTGGCCTCTGGACTGAAGAAGTGACATTCTGTTTTTCAAAGGAAGTGTTGTTGTTGGGGAGTGCAAGTGTGTCAATGAAATCAGGCTCTAACTTAGGTCATTTGTGCGGGGGTGGGGGGAAATCTCAGGATTTAGTGCATAGCTTTTGATCACGAACAAAGATTTGACATATAGTAATATAATAGAGGCGTTTAAGTTTTAAAGCTCATTTGGGGGGTTTTGATGTGGATAAAATATTTTAATTACCAAGAGGGAGTTTTGTTTTGTTTTGTTTTTGCTTGTTGCTGGAACCCAGGCCTGTAATTTCAGCACTTGCATTTGGGAGACAGACAGGAGGATTACAGGTTCAAAACCAGCATAGTTCCAGCATTCTAGGCCAGCTTAAGCTATGTGAGTTCCTGTCTCTCTTTCGAATACACATAACCAGCCCCCCAAACCCAACACACACACACACACACCCACACACAAGTGAACACCACCAAGATGGCTCAGTGGGTAAAAGTGCTTGTCCTGCAAGCATGGTGACTTAAATTTGATCCCCTGGAAAGCATATAAAGATAGAAGGAGAGTTCTGACTTCCATGTTCATGCTGCTGTGTGTACATACACTCACATACTCTCCCTCACATACACAATAATAATAATAATTTAAAAAATTAGGGAGGATTTCTTTTTTGTCTTGGGGGTGTGATTGTTCATGGCTGTAATCCGAGCACTACTTGGAAGGTAGAGGCAGGAGGATCAAAAGTTCAAGACTATCCTTGGCTGCATAGTGAGCTCAAGGCCATTGGAATGCTACAAGACCAGCCAGTGGAATAGTGTCCTGTTTTTAAAAAATGCAATTTTCTAATTAGAAGGGAATGTAACATAGTTGGTAGAATGCTTGCTTAGCATACAAGATGGCCTGGGTTTTTTCCCAGCACTGCATAAACAGGGCTGGGTGGCACAAGCCTGTAATACCAGCATTCCAAGAAGGAAAGAGGATTAGAAGTCCAAGTCATCTTTGAATTGAAAAAAAAAATGCTACTTTAGAGATCTTTGAAACTTTGTTTGTGAAACAGCTTGTAAAAAAGTTGATTCTGTTGTACTTGGACTCATGGCTACATCAACCCTGACCATGTAGAGTCTCTTTATGACCTAGCTCTTGAGTGTTTTTTAGACCAGCTTTGGATCAAAATAGACAAGTTGGGGGCTTGTGTCCACCCCAGGTTTTACCCATTTAAACTCCTCAGTGCTCTCTGGTCCTCTGATGACCTCAGCTTCCCCCTTTCACACATTCCCTTTGGCTCCAGTCCCCAAGGCATCTGACACAAGCTACAGCTTGGTGTGACTGGAAGCCTCTCCAGGGGTAGAAGTCCAGTCGTCCTGCTTGAAACAGCCAATCTAAATGACCTATGCTTCCAGAGTGCAGCCTCCTCCATCCACTGAGTTTCTGGGATAACAGTTGGCTTTTACACGAACATCCTCATACTAAGGATTGAGCTGAAGGTCTTGCCTGTGAACTCAAGGTCTTGACAGTTCTGGGCAAATGGTCCATCACTGAATCTCTAACCCTTACATTTACATTTCCTTGTAAAATCTCTACCAACTCTTTTAATTATAGCTCTGTTTTTGGTTTGGTTTCTTAGAAGCTCAAATTAATTAGATTCAAACTTAGAGCTATTTCCCAGCCAGATTGCTACATACATAACCCCTAAATAGTTGTTGTGACTAGTATACATAATAGTCATATTTGGTATTGTAGATTGACATGTCTTCATTTTAAGGGTGCATCAAGCATCAGAGATAAAGGAGAAAATAGCATATTAAGGCTATTTTGAAAACATAACTCCAGTATGTGGGGAAAGGAAGGCAATAGGGAAAAAATACAACTTGGAAGAAGTTATGTTGTCAGAGATAAGTTGTGTTGTTTTGTTTTGTGATAGAGACTCATCCTCACAGTGACCTGAAACTCATTGTGTAGCCCAGGCTAACCTTGAATTTGGGGTGATCTCCTGATTCTCTCAAGTGCTAATATTGAAGGCATGTGCTAACACATCTGGCAATGGGGACTTTATTTTAGGGTTTTTTTTCTCATTGGATTTTCTAATTGATTTAACCATAAGAAAGAAGAAATGATCTAGAGCAGTGCTTCTCAACATGTGGGTTGCTTACACCTTTCACAGGGCTCACATGTAGATATCCTGCATATCAGACATTTACATTAGATTGCAATTGCAACAAAATTACAGTTATGAAGTAGCAAGGAGACAATTTTATGTTTGGGGGTCACTACAACATGACGAACTGTATTAAAGGGTCGCAGCATTAGGAAGGTTGCAAATCACTGAGCTAGTGAGTATTTGTTGTGTTTCTAATGAAATTGGATGGGGAGGAGAAGGAATATACTGAGTATGACTCCTGGTGTATCATGTAACAACACTGAGAGTTGACAAAAGAAAGAGCATCATTGCTGTGTATGGCTATGAGTTCACACATGCATAGAATGCCATTATAATGATTGACAGGATTTTGTGGAGGGAAAATTTACAACATTCAATGTATTATATAGTCTTATAATTTCAAAATGTTCCAAGATTTGAGGGAAAGAAGATTGGTCACAGCATTGCCCCCTGGTGGTTTATTTGAGGAAAGTTGTATTGGTCTAATGA
>NW_023413100.1:0-26246 GCF_903995425.1 Onychomys torridus
TGACACTTCTGCTTTCAGAGCAACAGCACGCTTCTGCTTTCCAGAATTTCCAATACAGCAGGAAAGTGAGCATGATCAGAACAAAAGAACTGTGTTTCCTACATATATGGAGCATATATAGTTCAACTCTGCTTATGAAACTGATACAACCACAGCTCCCTTACATCCAATGCTCTGCAATGGTTGGTTAGAAACGTGTGAGCTTAGCGCACTGTGTATCTTCATTTACATCAAAGAGTAACTGGGTTTACCAGAAATGAACTGTTGCTTATAGAGAGACACAGAGCCCGGGAATGAAGTCCATTTCAGAAGGCAAATTCAGACCAGAGTTGTCATACATGAAACACACACTCTGCTTTAGAGCAAGAAGCACGCTACTGCTTTCCAGTGTTTCCAATACAGCAGCAAAGGGGAACTTGCTCAGAACAAAAGAACTGTGTTTCCTAAACATATGGACCATATTTAGTTCAACTCTCTTATGAAACTGATACAAACCACACCTTCACTTACATCCAATGCTCTACAATTCCTGAATAGAAACGTGTGAGCTTTGCATCTTCATTACAGCCAAACAGTGTCTGAGTTTACCTGAAATGAACTGTTGCTTGTCGGATGACACAGAGCCTGGGATTGAAGTCCGTTTCTGAAGGGAAATACAGACCAGTTCTCTTACATGAAACACACTCTGTTTCAGAGCAAGAAACAAGCTCCTGATTTCCAGATTTTACAACACACCAGGATCTTGCTCTGAACAATAGAACTGTACGTTCTACACACAAGCGACATATGTAGTTTTTAAGTGTGCTTAAGAAGCTGAGATAAGAGCAGCTAGTCTTGCAACACATGTGGTTTTCTTAATGGGAAGAGACAAGTTGGCTGTCTGCACTTTCTGCTGAAATGAAAAACAGGCTTTTCCCGAAAACAACTGTTGTTCGTGTGAAGACTGAAAGCATAGGATTAACTTCGGTTTATGAAGGGAAATTCAAACCAGAGTTCCAATACATGAAACACACTCTGCTTGGGAGCAAGAAGCATGCTCCTGCTCTCCAGTGTTTCCAATAGAGAAGGAAGAGTGAGCTTGCTCAGAACAAAAAAACTGTGCTTCCTACAATCTCAGATCACATCTAGTACAAATCTGCTTAGGAAACTCATAAGATCAACAGTTCCTCTTACATGCAATGTGCTGCAAATGTTGACGTCGAGGCAAGGGCACTTTTCACTGTGTATCTCAATGAGAGAACGAGAGTAACTGGGTTAATTCGAAATGAACTGTTGCTTTTAGGAAGACAGACAGCATGGGCTTAAACTCCGTTTAGGAAGGGAAATTCAACCCAGAGTTTCCTTATGAAATACACACTCTACTTTGGAGCAAGAAGCACATCCTGTTCGCCAGTGTTTCCAGTACAGCAGGAACTGGGAGCTTTCTCAGAACTAAAGATCTGAGACTTTTACACACAAGGGTTATAGATTATGAAAATGGAAGAAGAGCGGCTAATTTTACATCGCATGCGCTTCAGTTACAGGAAAGAGAGAAGTGGTCTGTTTGCACTGTGTTTCTCAATGGGTGACTGGGTTTGCCCAAAAAGAACTGACACTTGTAGGAAGACTGAAAGCATGGGATTAACCTCCATTTATGAAGGGAAATTCAAACCAGACTTCCGTTACATGAAACATACTCTGCTTTGAAGCAAGAAACATGCTCCTGCAATCCAGTGTTTCCAATAGAGTAGGAAGAGTGAGCTTGCTCAGAACCAAAAAATTGTGCTTCCTACACACTTGGGCCACATCTAGTTTCAAATCTGCTCAGGAAACTCATAATACAAGCAGTTCCTCCTACATCCAATACGCTGCACTAGCTGGAAACACACGGGAGGGCTGTTTGCACTTTGTATCTCAATTGGAGCCCAAGAGTGTCTGGGTTTACCAGAAATGAACTGTTGCTTATAGGAAGACTGACATCTTGCAATTAAAGGCCCTTTTTGAAGAGAAAATCAACCCAGAGTTCTCTTGCAAGAAACACACTCTGTTTTCTGGCAAGAAGCAGACTCCTGCTTTCCAGTGTTTGCAATACAGCAGGAACAGTGAGCTTGCTCAGATCGATAGTCCTATGCTTCCTACACACACGGGCCATATCTAGTTCAAATGTGCTTAGAAAATGGATAAGAAACAGCAGCTCCTCCTACATCCAAATATGCTGCACTTGCTGGGAACACACGTGAGGTCGGTTTGCACTGTGTATCACAATTGGAGACCAAGAGTGACTGGGTTTGCCAGAAATGAACTGTTGCTTGTAGGAAGACTGGCATCTTGTGATTAAAGGCCTTTATTGAAGAGAAAATCAACCCAGACTTCTCTTGCAAGAAACATACTATGGTTTCTAGCAAGATGCAACCTACTGCTTACCAGTGTTTGCAATACAGCAAATAGAGTGAACTTGCTCAGAAAGAAAGAACTGAGCTTCCTATATACACGGGCCATATCTAGCTCAACTGTGCATAGAAAATGGATAAGAAACAGCAGCTCCTCTTATGTCCAATGCACTGCATATGTTGAGAACAAAGCAAGGGCCCTTTTCACTGTGTATCTCAATGAGAAAAGAAGAGTGACTGGTTTAACCCGAAATGAACTGTTGCTTTTAGGAAGACTGACAGCATGGGCTAAAAACTCCATTTAGGAAGGGAAATTCAAACCAAAGTTTCCTTACGATATACACACTCTGCTTTGGAACAAGAAGCACGTCCTTCTTTCCAGTGTTTCCAATACAGCAGGAACAGTGAGTTTGCTCAGAACTAAAGAACTGAGGTTTTTACACACAATGGACATAGCTTGTGAACCTGGAAGAAGATTAGGTTGTCTCACATCACATGTGCTTCTCTTGCTGGAAAGAGATAAGTGGTCTGTTTGCACTATGTTTCTCAACGGGTGACTGGGTTTACCCACTGTTGCTTGTAGGAAGACTGAAAGCATGGGATTAACCTCCATTTATGAAGGGAAATTCAAACCAGAGTTCCAATACATGAAACACACTCTGCTTTTGAGCACAAAGCATGCCCTTGCCTCCAGTATTTCCAATACAGTAGGAAGAGTGAGCTTGCTCAGAATAAAAAAAAGTGTGCTTCCTACACACTCGGGGCAACATGTAGTTCAAATCTGCTTAGCAAACTCAAAAGTACAGCAGCTCCTCCCATATCCAATATGCTGCTCTTGCTGGGAACACAGGGAGGGCTTTTTGTACTGTATATTTCAATTGGAGCCTATGAGTGACTGGGTTTACCAGGAATGAACTGTTGCTTGTAGGAAGACTAACATCTTCTGATTA
Organism: Onychomys torridus; assembly: GCF_903995425.1. Lineage (NCBI taxonomy): Eukaryota > Metazoa > Chordata > Mammalia > Rodentia > Cricetidae > Onychomys > Onychomys torridus. The sequence goes on from NW_023413100.1 coordinate 3,320, forward strand.
AATGCCTTTTTTGAAGAGAACATCAACCCAGAGTTCTCTTGCAAGAAACATACTCTGGTTTCTAGCAAGATGCAGACTCCTGTTTTCCAGTGTTTCCAATACAGCAGGAAAAGTGAGCTTGGTCAGAACTAAAGAACTGAGGTTTTTACATGCAAGGGACATAGCTTATGTAACTGACAGAAGAGCAGCTAATCTTACATCGCATGTGCTTCTCTTGCTGGGAAGCTAGAATTGGTCTGTTTGTACTGAGTTTCTCAATTGGTGACTGGGATTACCTGAAAAGAACTGTTGCTTGTAGGAAGACTGAAAGCATGGGATTAACCTCCGTTTATGAAGGGAAATTCAAACCAGAGTTCCAATACATGAAACACACTCTGCTTTGGAGCAAGACGAATGCTCCTGCTCTCCAGTATTTCCAATACAGTGAGCTTGTTCATATAAAAAAAGTGTTCTTCCTACACACTCAGGCCACATCTGGTTCAAATATGTTTAGCAAACTCATAAGTCCAGCAGATCCTTCTACATCCAATACACTGCACTTGCTGGGAACACACAGCAGGGCTGTTTGCACTGTGTATCTCAATTGGAGCCCAAGAGTGACTGGGTTTACTATAAATGAACTGTTGCTTGGAGGAAGACTGGCATCTTGCAATTAAAGGCCTTTTTTGTAGAGAAAATCAACCCATAGTTCTCTTGCATGAAACACACTCTGGTTTCTAGCAAGATGCAATCTCCTGTCTTCCAGTGTTTGCAATACAGCAGGAACAGTGACCTTGCTCAGAATGAAAGAACTGTGCTTCCTATACACACAGGCCATATCTAGTTCAACTGTGCATAGAAAACGGATCAGAAACAGCAGCTCCTCTTACATCCAAAGTTCTTTACATGTTGAGAACTGAGGCGAGGTCCCTTTTCAAAGTGTATCTCAATGAGAGCACAAGAGTGACTGGGTTAACCAGAAATGAACTGTTGCGTGTAGGAAGACAGACAGCATGGCCTTAAAATCCATTTAGTAAGGGAAATTCAACCCAGAGTTTCCTTACAATATACACACTCTGCTTGGGAGCAAGAAGCACGTCCTACTTTCCAGTGTTTCCAATACAGCAGGAACAGTGAGCTTACTCAGAACAAAAGAACTGAACTTTCTACACACTAGGGACATATATAGTTTAATTGTGCTAAGAAACTGAGATAAGAGCAGCTAGTCTTACAACCCTTGTGCTTCTCTTGCTGCAAATGCTTTTGTGAGTGTGTCTTTGTGTGTGTGTTGTGTGTGTGTGAGTGACTGTGTGGTGTGACTGTGTGTCTGTAAGTGTTTGTGTGTGTGAGTGTGTATGAGTGTGTGAGAGTGTTTGTGTGTGTATGAGAGTTTTGTGGGTGTGTTTTTTGTGTGTGACTGTGTGTGTGACTGTGTGTGGGTGAGTGTGTTTTTGTTGGTGTGAGTGTTTTGTGTGTGTGTGTTTGTGTGTGAGTGTTTTTGTTTCTCTGTGTGTGAGTATGTGTGTGTTTGTGTGTGTGTGAGTGTATGTGAGTGTGTGGAAGTGTTTGTGTGTGTGTGAGTGTGTGTGAGTGTGTTTTTGTGTGTCTGAGAGTGTTTTCTTTGTGTGTGAGTGTTTATGTGTGAGTGTGAAAGGATTTTTTTTTGTTTTTGTGTGTGAGTGTGAGAGTGTGTGTTTTTGTTTGTGTGAATGTGATAGTGTTTGTGTGTGTGAGTTTTTTTTGGGTGTGACTGTGTGACGGTGTGTGGTTGAGTATGTTGTTGGTGTGTATGTGAGAGTGTTTGTGTTTGTGAGTGTTATTATTTGTGTGTGTGAGAGTATTTGTGTGTGATTGAGTTTTTTTGGATTGTGTATGTGAGTGTCTGTGTGTGGGTGCTTTGGTTTGTTCTGTGTGTGAGTGTGTGAGTGTATATGAATGTGTGTGTTTTTGTATGTGTGTGACTGTGTGTGTTAGTGTTTGTTTGTGTGAGTGTTTTGAGTATTTGTTTTTATTTGAGTGTGAGAGTGTGTTTTGGTGTTAGTGTATTTTTTCTGTGTGTGTGTGTGTGTGTGACTGTGTGTATGTGAGTGTGTGGGTGAATGTCTTTTTATTTGTGTGTGTGAGAGTATTTGTGTGTGTGTTTTTGTTTATGTGTGTGTGAGTGTTTTTGTTTGTGTGGGTAACTGTGTGAGAGTGTGTGTGTGATTTTGTGTGTGTTAGTGTGAGAGTATGTGTGTATGATTTTGTGTGAATGTGTGTGAGTGTTTTTGTTTTTGTGTGTGTGAGTGTTTTTGTTTTTTGGTGTGTGTATGTGAGTGTTGTTGTTTGTGTGTGTGTGTGTCAGAGAGGTTGTATGAGTGTTTTTTTTTGTGTGAGTGTGTGTGTTTGCAAGTGTTTGTGAGTGTGTATGTGTGTGTGAGAGTATTTTTTTTGTGTGTGACTGTGTGTGTGAGTGTTCCAAACATGTGCAGCACATTGGATGTAAGAGGAGCTGCTGTTTCTTATCCATTTTCTAGCAGAGTTGAACGAGATATGGCCGGTGTATATACCAAGCACAGTTCTTTCGTTCTGAGCAAGCTCACTGTTCCTGCTGTATTGCAAACACAGGAAAGCAGGAGTCTGCATATTGCTAGAAACCATAGTATGTTTCTCTGGGTTGATTTTCTCTTCAAAAAAGGCCTTTAATTGAAAGATGTCAGTCTTCCTACAAGCAACAGTTCATTTCTGGTAAACACAGTCACCTTTAGACTCCAATTGATGTACACAGTGCAAACAGCCCTGTTGTGTGTTCCCAGCAAGTACTGCGTATTTGATGTGGGAAGAGCTGCTGGTCTTATGAGTTTCCTAAGCAGATTTGAACTAGATGTGGCCTGAGTGTGTAGGAAGCACACTGTTTTTGTTCTGAGCAAGCTCACTCTTCCTAATCTCTGGGAAACACTGGCGAGTAGGAGCATGCTTCTTGTCCCCAAGCAGAGTTTGTTCCATGAACTGGAACTCTATTTGAATTTCCCTACATAAACGGAGGTTAATCCCATGCTTTCAGTCTTCCTACAAGCAACAGTTCTTTTCTGATAAACGCAGTCTACCATTGAGAAACACAGTGCAAACAGATCACTTCTATCTTCCCTGCAAGAGAATTGAATTCGATGTAAGATTAGCTGCTCTTCTTTCAGTTTCATATGCTATGTCCCTTGTGTGTAAAAATCCTCAGTTCTATAGATCTTAGGAAGTTCACTGTTACGGCTGTATTGCAAATACTGGAAAGCAGGAGTCTGCATCTTGCTAGAAACTAGAGTATGTTTATGCAAAAGAACTCTGGGTTGATTTTCTCTTCAAAAAAGGCCTTTAATCACAAGTTGTCAGTCTTCCTACAAACAACAGTTCATTTCTGGTAAACCCAGTCACTCTTAGGCTCCGATTGAGATAAACAGTGCAAACAGCCTGTGTGTTCCGAGGAAGTGCAGCATATTGGATGTAGGATGAGCTGCTGGTCTTATGAATTTCCTAAGCAGATTTGAACTAGATGTGGCCCAAATGTGTAGGAAGCACACATGTTTTGGTTCTGAGCAAGCTCACATTTTCTACTCTATTGGAAACACTGGAGAGCAAGACCATGATTCTTGTTCCACAGCAAAGTGTGTTCCATGTGTTAGAACTCTGGTTTGAATTTCCATACATAAATGGAGGTTAATCCCATGCTTTCAGTCTTCCTAAAATCAAAAGTTCTTCTCTGGTAAAGGCAATCACCCACTGAGAAACAGAGTGCAAACACACAACTTCTCTCTTCCTAGCAAGAGAAGCACCTATGATGTAAGGTTAGCTGCTCTTCTTTCAGTTTCATAAGCTACGTCCCTTTTGTGTAAAAACCTCAGTTATTTTGTTCTGAACAAGCTCTGTTTCTGCTGTATTGCAAACATTTGTAAGCTGGAGTCTGCATCTTGCAAAAAGCAGAGTATGTTTCTTGCAAGAGAACTCTGGGTTGATTTTCTCTAAGCAAAAACATTTAAATGCACAATGTCAGTCTTCCTACAAGAAACAGTTCATTTTTGGTAAACACAGTCACTCTTGGGCTCCAATTGATATACACAGTGCAAAGTGCCCTCCCGTGTGTTCCCAGCAAGTGTATCCTATTGGGTGTAGGAGGAGCTGCTCCTCTTATGAGTATCCTAAGCAGATTTGAACGAGATGTGGACCAAGTGTGTAGGAAGCACACTTTGTTTGTTCTGAGCAACCACACTCTTCCTAATCTATTGGAAACACTGGCGAGCAGGAGCATGCTTCTTGCCCCCAAGCAGAGTGTGTTCCATGAATTGGAGCTCTGGTTTGAATTTCCCTACTTAAACAGAGGTTAATCCCATGCTTTCAGTCTTCCTACAAGCAGCAGTTCTTTTCAGGTAAACCCAGTCACCCTTAGAGAAAAAACAGTGCAAAGAGACCACTTCTCTCTTCCCAGCAAGAGAAGTGCATGCGATGTAAGATTAGCTGCTCTTCTTTGAGTTTCATAAGCTATGTCCCTTGTGTGTTAATCCTCATTTCTTTTCTTCTGAGCAAGGTCACTGTTACTGCTGTATTGCAAACACTGGAAAGCAAGAGTCTCCATGTTGCTAGAAACCAGAGTATGTTTCTTGCAAGAGTACTCTGGGTTGATTTTCTCTGCAAAAAGCCTTTAATCACAAGATGTCAGTCTTTGTAAAAGAAACAGTTCATCTCTGGTAAAACCAGAAACTCTTGGGCTCCAATTGAGATACTCAGTGCAAAGAGCCTTCCCATGTGTTCCCAACAAGTGCAGCGTATTGGATGTAGGAGTAGCTGCTGATCTTATGAGTTCCCTAAGCAAATTTGAACGAGATGTGGCCCTAGTGTGTAGGAGGCACACTTTTTTTTATTCTGAGCAAGCTAACACTTCCTACTCTATTGGAAACACTGGAGAGCAGGAGCATGCTTCTTGCTCCAAATCAAAGTGTGTTCCATGTGTTAGAACTCTGGTTTGAATTTCCCTACAGAAACAGAGGTTAATCCTATGCTTTAAGTCTTCCTAAAAGCAACAGTTCTTTTTGGGTAACCCAGTCACACATTGAGAAACACAGTGCAAACAGACCACTTCTCTCTTTCCTGTAACTGAAGCGCATGATATGTAAGATTAGCTGCTCTTCTTTCAGTTTCTTAAGCTCTGTCCCTTGTGTGTATAAACATAAGTCTTTAGTTTAGAGCAAGCTCACTGTTTCTGCTGTATTGCAAACACTGGAAAGCAGTAGGTTGCATCTTGCTAGATACCAGAATATGTTTCTTGCAAGAGAACTCTGGGTTGATTTTCTCTCAAAAAAGACCTTTAATCGCAAGATGTCAGTATTCCTACAAGCAACAGTTCAATTCTGGTAAACCCAGTCCACTCTAGGGCTCTAATTGAGATACACAGTGCAAACAGTCCTTCCGTGTGTTCGCAGCAAGTGCAGAGTATTGGATGTAGGAGGAACTGCTGGTCTTATGTGTTTCCTAAGCAGATTTTGAATGAAATGTTGCCAGAGTGAGTAATAAGTACACAGTTTTTGTTCTGAGCAAGCTCATTCTTCCTACTCTATTGGAAACACTGGAGAGCAAGAGAATGCTTCTTGCTCCAAAGGAAAGTGTGTTTTCATGTATTAGAACTCTGGTTTGAATTTCCCTACATAAACCGAGGTTAATCCCATGCTTTTAGTCTTCCTACATGCAACAGTTCTTTTTGGGTAAAGGCAGTCAGCCATTGAGAAACAGAGTGCAAACAGACCACTTCTCTCTTCCCAGCAAGAGAAGCACATGCGATGTAAGATTAGCTGCTCTTCATTCAGTTTTAAATATCTATGTCCCTTGTATATAAAAACTCAGTTCTTTAGTTCTGAGCAAGTTCATTGCTTCTGCTGTGTTGCAAGCACTGGAAACCTGGATTCTGCATCTTGTAGAAACCATAGTATGTTTCTTGCAAGAGAACTCTGGGTTGATTTTCTCTTCAAAAAAGGCCTTTAATCGCAAGATGTCAGTCTTCCTACAAGCAATAGTTCATTTCTGGTAAACCCAGTCACTCTTAGGCTCCAATTGAGATACACAGTGCAAACAGCCCTCTCATATCTTCCCACCAAGTGCTGTGTATTGGTCTTATGTTTCCTATGCAGATTTGAGCTAGATGTGGCCTGAGTGTGTAGGAAGCACACTTTATGCTCTGAACAAGCTCACTCTTCCTACTCTATGGAAATCCTGGAGAGCAGGAGCATGTTTCTTGATGCCAAGCAGAGTGTGTTCCATGAATTGGAACTCTAGTTTGAATTTCCCTACAGAAACAGAGGTTAATCCCATGCTTTCAGTATTCCTACAAGCAACAGTTCTTTTCAGGTAGACGCAGTCACCCTTTGATAAAAACATTGCAACACACCACTTCTCTCTTCCCAGAAAGAGAAGCGCATGCGATATAAGATTAGCTGCTCTTCTTTGAGTTTCATAAGCTATGTCTCTTGTGTGTAAACACCTCAGTTCTTTAGTTCTGGCAAGCTCATTGCTTCTGCTGTATTGCAAACACTAGAAAGCAGGAGTCTGCATCTTGCTAGACACCAGAATATGTTTCTTTCAAGAGAACTCTGGGTTGATTTTCTCTTCAAAAAGGCCTTTAATCGCAAGATGTCAGTCTTCCTACAAGCAACAGTTCATTTCTGGTAAACCCAGTCACTCTTAGGCTCCAATTGAGATACACAGTGCAAACAGCCCTCCGTGTGTTCCCAACAAATGCCGCCATATTTGATGTAGGAGTAGCTGCTGATCTTATGAGTTCCCTAAGCAAATTTGAACGAGATGTGGCCCTAGTGTGTAGGAGGCACACTTTTTTGTTCTGAGCAAGCTCACTCTTCCTACTCTATTGGAAACACTGGAGAGCAGGAGCATGCTTCTTGCTCCAAATCAAAGTGTGTTCCATGTGTTAGAACTCTGGTTTGAACTTCCTACATAAATGAAGGTTAATCCCATGCTTTAAGTCTTCCTAAAAGCAACAGTTCTTTTTGGGTAACCCCAGTCACACATTGAGAAACACAGTGCAAACAGACCACGTCTCTCTTTCCTGTAACTGAAGTGCATGCTATGTAAGATTAGCTGCTCTTCTTCAGTTTCATAAGCTATGTCCCTTGTGTGTATAAACATAAGTCTTTGGTTCTGAGCAAGCCCACTGTTTCTACTCTATGGGAAACACTGGAGAGCAAGAGCATGCCACTACCTCCAAAGCAAAGTGTGCTTCATGTATTGGAACACTTGTTTGAATATCCCTATATAAGTGGGGGTTTAATCCCATAATTTCAGTCTTCCCTACAAGAAACAGTTCTTTTGGAAAAACCCAGTTACACATTGACAAATACAGTACAAATAGACTATTCTCTCATCCCAGGAAGAGAAGCACATGCGATGTAAGATTAGCTGTTCTTCTTTCAGTTTCATAAGCTATATCCCTCGTGTGTAAAACCTCAGTTCCTTAGTTCTGAACAAGCACACTGTTCCTGCTGTATTGGGAACACTGGAAAGCAGGACGTGCTTCTTGCTCCAAAGCAGAGTGTGTATATTGTAAGGAAATTCTTGGTTCAATTTCCCTTCCTAAATGGAGTTTAAGCCCATGCTGTCAGTCTTAATACAAGGAACAGTTCATTTTGGATTAAGCCAGTTACTCTTGTGCTCTCATTGAGAGACACAGTGAAAAGAAGCCTCGCCTCAGTTCTGAACATGTGCAGCACATTGGATATAAGAGGAGGTGCTGTTTCTTATCCATTTTCTAAGCAGAGTGGAACCATATTTGGCCTGTGTGTATAGGAAGCACAGTTCTTTCGGTCTGAGCAAGATCACTGTTCCTGCTGTATTGCAAACACTGGAAAGCAGGAGTCTGCATCTTGCTAGAATTCAGAGGTTGTTTCTTGCAAGGGAATTCAGGGTTGATTTTCTCTTCAAAAAAGGCCTTGAATCACAAGATGTCAGTCTTCCTACAAGCAACAGTTCATTTCTGGTAAATGCAGGCACTCTTGGGCTCCAATTGAGATACACAGTGCAAACTGCCCCTCCCGTGTGTTTCCAGCAAGTGGAGCATATTGAATGTAGGAGGAGCTGCTGGTCTTATGAGTTTCCTAAGCAGATTTGAAGTAGATGTGGCCCGACTCTGGAGGAAGCACTGTTTTTTTTTTTTTTTTTTTTTTTTTTGTTCTGAGCAAGCTCACTCTTCCTACTCTATTGAAACACTTGAGAGCAGGAACATGCTTCTTGCTCCAAAGCAGAGTGTGTTTCAGGTATTGGAACTGTGGGTTTGGATTTCCCTTCATAAACGGAGGTTAATCCCATGATTTCAGTCTTCCTACAAGCAACAGTTCTTTTCGGGTAAACCCAGTTACCCATTGAGAAACACAGTGCAAACACATCATTTCTTCTTCCCAGCAAGAGAAGCGCATGCGATGTAAGATTAGCTGTTCTTCTTTCTGTTTCATAAGCTATGTCTCTTGTGTGCAAAAGCCTCAGTTCTTTAGTTCTGAGCAAGCTCACTGTTCCTGCTGTATCAGAAACACTGGAAAGCAGGACGTGTTTCTTGCTCCAAAGCAGAATGAGTGTATCGTAAGGAAACTGTGTTGAATTTCCCTTCCTAAAGGGAGTTCACGCCCATGCAGTCAGTCTTCCTACAAGCAACTGTTTCATTTCGGGTTAACCAAGTCACCCTGGTGCTCTCATTGAGATACACAGTGAAAAGGGCCCTCTCCTCAGTTCTCAACATGTGCAGTGCATTGGATGTAAGAAAGAGCTGCTGTTTCTTATCTGTTTTCTAAGCAAAGTTGAACTAGACATGGCCGGTGTATATACGAAGCCACAGTTCTTTCATTCTGAACAAGGTCACTGTTCTTTCAGTATTGCAAACACTGGAAAGTAGGATACTGCATCTTGCTAGAAACCAGAGTATGTTTCTTGCAAGAAACTCTGCGTTGATTTTCTCTTCACAAAAGGCCTTTAATCGCAAGATGTCAGTCTTCCTACAAGCAACAGTTCATTTCTGGTAAACGCAGGCACTCCTGTGCTCCAATTGAAATACACAGTTCAACCAGCAGTCCCGTGTGTTCCCAGCATGTGCAGATTATTGGATGTAGGAGGAGCTGCTGGTCTTATGAGATTCCTAAGCAGATTTGAACTAGATGTGGCCCGAGTGTGTAGAAAGCACACTTTTTTTGTTCTGAACAAGCTCACTCTACCTACTCTATTGGAAACACTGGAGAGCAGGAGCATGCTCCTTGCTCCAAAGCAGATGTGTTTCATTTATTGGAACTCTGGTTTGAATTTCCCTTCATAAACCGAGGTTAATCCCATGCTTTCATTCTTCCCACAAGCAACAGTTCTTTTCAGGTAAACCCAGTCACCCACTGAGAAACACAGTGCAAACAGACCATTTCTTTCTTCCCCAGCAAGGGAAGTGTATGCAATGTAAGATTAGCTGATATTTTTTCTGTTTCATAATCCCCTGTCTCTTGTGTGTAAAAGCACACATGTTTTGGTTCTGAGCAAGCTTCACATTTTCTACTCTATTGGAAACACTGGAGAGCAAGACCATGATTCTTGTTCCACAGCAAAGTGTGTTCCATGTGTTAGAAACTCTGGTTTGAATTTCCATACATAAATGGAGGTTAATCCCATGCTTTCAGTCTTCCTAAAATCAAAAGTTCTTCTCTGGTAAAGGCAATCACCCACTGAGAAACAGAGTGCAAACACACAACTTCTCTCTTCCTAGCAAGAGAAGCACCTATGATGTAAGGTTAGCTGCTCTTCTTTCAGTTTCATAAGCTACGTCCCTGTGTGTAAAAACCTCACTTCTTTAGTTCTGAACAAGCTCTGTTTCTGCTGTATTGCAAACATTTGTAAGCTGGAGTCTGCATCTTGCAAAAAGCAGAGTATGTTTCTTGCAAGAGAACTCTGGGTTGATTTTCTCTAAGCAAAAACATTTAAATGCACAATGTCAGTCTTCCTACAAGAAACAGTTCATTTCTGGTAAACACAGTCACTCTTGGGCTCCAATTGATATACACAGTGCAAAGTGCCCTCCCGTGTGTTCCCAGCAAGTGTATCCTATTGGGTGTAGGAGGAGCTGCTCCTCTTATGAGTATCCTAAGCAGATTTGAACGAGATGTGGACCAAGTGTGTAGGAAGCACACTTTGTTTGTTCTGAGCAACCACACTCTTCCTAATCTATTGGAAACACTGGCGAGCAGGAGCATGCTTCTTGCCCCCAAGCAGAGTGTGTTCCATGAATTGGAGCTCTGGTTTGAATTTCCCTACTTAAACAGAGGTTAATCCCATGCTTTCAGTCTTCCTACAAGCAGCAGTTCTTTTCAGGTAAACCCAGTCACCCTTAGAGAAAAACAGTGCAAAGAGACCACTTCTCTCTTCCCAGCAAGAGAAGTGCATGCGATGTAAGATTAGCTGCTCTTCTTTGAGTTTCATAAGCTATGTCCCTTGTGTGTTAATCCTCATTTCTTTTCTTCTGAGCAAGGTCACTGTTACTGCTGTATTGCAAACACTGGAAAGCAAGAGTCTCCATGTTGCTAGAAACCAGAGTATGTTTCTTGCAAGAGTACTCTGGGTTGATTTTCTCTGCAAAAAGCCTTTAATCACAAGATGTCAGTCTTTGTAAAAGAAACAGTTCATCTCTGGTAAAACCAGAAACTCTTGGGCTCCAATTGAGATACTCAGTGCAAAGAGCCTTCCCATGTGTTCCCAACAAGTGCAGCGTATTGGATGTAGGAGTAGCTGCTGATCTTATGAGTTCCCTAAGCAAATTTGAACGAGATGTGGCCCTAGTGTGTAGGAGGCACACTTTTTTTTATTCTGAGCAAGCTAACACTTCCTACTCTATTGGAAACACTGGAGAGCAGGAGCATGCTTCTTGCTCCAAATCAAAGTGTGTTCCATGTGTTAGAACTCTGGTTTGAATTTCCCTACAGAAACAGAGGTTAATCCTATGCTTTAAGTCTTCCTAAAAGCAACAGTTCTTTTTGGGTAACCCCAGTCACACATTGAGAAACACAGTGCAAACAGACCACTTCTCTCTTTCCTGTAACTGAAGCGCATGATATGTAAGATTAGCTGCTCTTCTTTCAGTTTCTTAAGCTCTGTCCCTTGTGTGTATAAACATAAGTCTTTAGTTTAGAGCAAGCTCACTGTTTCTGCTGTATTGCAAACACTGGAAAGCAGTAGGATGCATCTTGCTAGATACCAGAATATGTTTCTTGCAAGAGAACTCTGGGTTGATTTTCTCTCAAAAAAGACCTTTAATCGCAAGATGTCAGTATTCCTACAAGCAACAGTTCATTTCTGGTAAACCCAGTCACTCTAGGGCTCTAATTGAGATACACAGTGCAAACAGTCCTTCCGTGTGTTCGCAGCAAGTGCAGAGTATTGGATGTAGGAGGAACTGCTGGTCTTATGTGTTTCCTAAGCAGATTTTGAATGAAATGTTGCCAGAGTGAGTAATAAGTACACAGTTTTTGTTCTGAGCAAGCTCATTCTTCCTACTCTATTGGAAACACTGGAGAGCAAGAGAATGCTTCTTGCTCCAAAGGAAAGTGTGTTTCATGTATTAGAACTCTGGTTTGAATTTCCCTACATAAACCGAGGTTAATCCCATGCTTTTAGTCTTCCTACATGCAACAGTTCTTTTTGGGTAAAGGCAGTCAGCCATTGAGAAACAGAGTGCAAACAGACCACTTCTCTCTTCCCAGCAAGAGAAGCACATGCGATGTAAGATTAGCTGCTCTTCATTCAGTTTCATTATCTATGTCCCTTGTATATAAAAACCTCAGTTCTTTAGTTCTGAGCAAGTTCATTGCTTCTGCTGTGTTGCAAGCACTGGAAACCTGGATTCTGCATCTTGTAGAAACCATAGTATGTTTCTTGCAAGAGAACTCTGGGTTGATTTTCTCTTCAAAAAAGGCCTTTAATCGCAAGATGTCAGTCTTCCTACAAGCAATAGTTCATTTCTGGTAAACCCAGTCACTCTTAGGCTCCAATTGAGATACACAGTGCAAACAGCCCTCTCATATCTTCCCACCAAGTGCTGTGTATTGGTCTTATGTTTCCTATGCAGATTTGAGCTAGATGTGGCCTGAGTGTGTAGGAAGCACACTTTATGCTCTGAACAAGCTCACTCTTCCTACTCTATGGGAAATCCTGGAGAGCAGGAGCATGTTTCTTGATGCCAAGCAGAGTGTGTTCCATGAATTGGAACTCTAGTTTGAATTTCCCTACAGAAACAGAGGTTAATCCCATGCTTTCAGTATTCCTACAAGCAACAGTTCTTTTCGGGTAGACGCAGTCACCCTTTGATAAAAACATTGCAACACACCACTTCTCTCTTCCCAGAAAGAGAAGCGCATGTGATATAAGATTAGCTGCTCTTTTTTGAGTTTCATAAGCTATGTCTCTTGTGTGTAAACACCTCAGTTCTTTAGTTCTGGCAAGCTCATTGCTTCTGCTGTATTGCAAACACTAGAAAGCAGGAGTCTGCATCTTGCTAGACACCAGAATATGTTTCTTTCAAGAGAACTCTGGGTTGATTTTCTCTTCAAAAAAGGCCTTTAATCGCAAGATGTCAGTCTTCCTACAAGCAATAGTTCATTTCTGGTAAACCCAGTCACTCTTAGGCTCCAATTGAGATACACAGTGCAAACAGCCCTCCCGTGTGTTCCCAACAAATGCCGCATATTTGATGTAGGAGTAGCTGCTGATCTTATGAGTTCCCTAAGCAAATTTGAACGAGATGTGGCCCTAGTGTGTTGGAGGCACACTTTTTTTGTTCTGAGCAAGCTCACTCTTCCTACTCTATTGGAAACACTGGAGAGCAGGAGCATGCTTCTTGCTCCAAATCAAAGTGTGTTCCATGTGTTAGAACTCTGGTTTGAACTTCCCTACATAAATGAAGGTTAATCCCATGCTTTAAGTCTTCCTAAAAGCAACAGTTCTTTTTGGGTAACCCCAGTCACACATTGAGAAACACAGTGCAAACAGACCACTTCTCTCTTTCCTGTAACTGAAGTGCATGCTATGTAAGATTAGCTGCTCTTCTTTCAGTTTCATAAGCTATGTCCCTTGTGTGTATAAACATAAGTCTTTGGTTCTGAGCAAGCCCACTGTTTCTACTCTATGGGAAACACTGGAGAGCAAGAGCATGCCACTACCTCCAAAGCAAAGTGTGCTTCATGTATTGGAACACTTGTTTGAATATCCCTATATAAGTGGGGGTTTAATCCCATAATTTCAGTCTTCCTACAAGAAACAGTTCTTTTGGAAAAACCCAGTTACACATTGACAAATACAGTACAAATAGACTATTCTCTCATCCCAGGAAGAGAAGCACATGCGATGTAAGATTAGCTGTTCTTCTTTCAGTTTCATAAGCTATATCCCTCGTGTGTAAAACCTCAGTTCCTTAGTTCTGAACAAGCACACTGTTCCTGCTGTATTGGAAACACTGGAAAGCAGGACGTGCTTCTTGCTCCAAAGCAGAGTGTGTATATTGTAAGGAAATTCTTGGTTCAATTTCCCTTCCTAAATGGAGTTTAAGCCCATGCTGTCAGTCTTAATACAAGGAACAGTTCATTTTGGATTAAGCCAGTTACTCTTGTGCTCTCATTGAGAGACACAGTGAAAAGAAGCCTCGCCTCAGTTCTGAACATGTGCAGCACATTGGATATAAGAGGAGGTGCTGTTTCTTATCCATTTTCTAAGCAGAGTGGAACCATATTTGGCCTGTGTGTATAGGAAGCACAGTTCTTTCGGTCTGAGCAAGATCACTGTTCCTGCTGTATTGCAAACACTGGAAAGCAGGAGTCTGCATCTTGCTAGAATTCAGAGGTTGTTTCTTGCAAGGGAATTCAGGGTTGATTTTCTCTTCAAAAAAGGCCTTGAATCACAAGATGTCAGTCTTCCTACAAGCAACAGTTCATTTCTGGTAAACGCAGGCACTCTTGGGCTCCAATTGAGATACACAGTGCAAACTGCCCTCCCGTGTGTTTCCAGCAAGTGGAGCATATTGAATGTAGGAGGAGCTGCTGGTCTTATGAGTTTCCTAAGCAGATTTGAAGTAGATGTGGCCCGACTGTGGAGGAAGCACTGTTTTTTTTTTTTTTTTTTTTTTTTTTTGTTCTGAGCAAGCTCACTCTTCCTACTCTATTGAAACACTTGAGAGCAGGAACATGCTTCTTGCTCCAAAGCAGAGTGTGTTTCAGGTATTGGAACTGTGGTTTGGATTTCCCTTCATAAACGGAGGTTAATCCCATGATTTCAGTCTTCCTACAAGCAACAGTTCTTTTCGGGTAAACCCAGTTACCCATTGAGAAACACAGTGCAAACACATCATTTCTTCTTCCCAGCAAGAGAAGCGCATGCGATGTAAGATTAGCTGTTCTTCTTTCTGTTTCATAAGCTATGTCTCTTGTGTGCAAAAGCCTCAGTTCTTTAGTTCTGAGCAAGCTCACTGTTCCTGCTGTATCAGAAACACTGGAAAGCAGGACGTGTTTCTTGCTCCAAAGCAGAGTGAGTGTATCGTAAGGAAACTGTGTTGAATTTCCCTTCCTAAAGGGAGTTCACGCCCATGCAGTCAGTCTTCCTACAAGCAACTGTTCATTTCGGGTTAACCAAGTCACCCTGGTGCTCTCATTGAGATACACAGTGAAAAGGGCCCTCTCCTCAGTTCTCAACATGTGCAGTGCATTGGATGTAAGAAGAGCTGCTGTTTCTTATCTGTTTTCTAAGCAAAGTTGAACTAGACATGGCCGGTGTATATACGAAGCACAGTTCTTTCATTCTGAACAAGGTCACTGTTCTTTCAGTATTGCAAACACTGGAAAGTAGGAGACTGCATCTTGCTAGAAACCAGAGTATGTTTCTTGCAAGAAACTCTGCGTTGATTTTCTCTTCACAAAAGGCCTTTAATCGCAAGATGTCAGTCTTCCTACAAGCAACAGTTCATTTCTGGTAAACGCAGGCACTCCTGTGCTCCAATTGAAATACACAGTTCAACCAGCAGTCCCGTGTGTTCCCAGCATGTGCAGATTATTGGATGTAGGAGGAGCTGCTGGTCTTATGAGATTCCTAAGCAGATTTGAACTAGATGTGGCCCGAGTGTGTAGAAAGCACACTTTTTTTGTTCTGAACAAGCTCACTCTACCTACTCTATTGGAAACACTGGAGAGCAGGAGCATGCTCCTTGCTCCAAAGCAGATGTGTTTCATTTATTGGAACTCTGGTTTGAATTTCCCTTCATAAACCGAGGTTAATCCCATGCTTTCATTCTTCCCACAAGCAACAGTTCTTTTCAGGTAAACCCAGTCACCCATTGAGAAACACAGTGCAAACAGACCATTTCTTTCTTCCCAGCAAGGGAAGTGTATGCAATGTAAGATTAGCTGATATTTTTTCTGTTTCATAATCCCTGTCTCTTGTGTGTAAAACCCTCAGTTCTTTATTTCTGAGCAAGCTCACTGTTCCTGCTGCATTCGAAACACTGGAAAGCAGGACGTGCTTCTTTCTCCAAAGCAGAGTGTGTATATCTTAAGGAAAGTTTGGGTGGAATTTCCCTTCCTAAACGGAGTTTACACCTATGCTCTCTGTCTTCCTACATGCAACAGGTCTTTTCAGATAAACGCAGTCACCCATTGATAAACACAGTGCAAACAGACCACTTCTGACTTCCCAGGAAGAGAAGCGCATGCGATGTAAGATTAGCTGCTCTTCTTTCAGTTTCATAAGCTCTGTCCCATGTGTGTAAAAGCCTCAGTTCTTTCATTCTGAGCAAGCTCACTGTTCCTGCTGTATTGCAAACACTGGAAAGCAGGAGTCTGCATCTTGCTAGAAGCCAGAGTAAGTTTCTTGCAAGAGAGCTCTGGGTTGATTTTCTCTTATAAAAAGGCCTTTAATTGCAAAATGTCAGTCTTCCTACAAGCAACACTTCATTTCAGGTAACCCCAGTCACTATTGGGCTCCCATTGTGATACACAGTGCAAACAGCAGTCTCATGTGTTCCCAGTAAGTGCAGCATATTGGATATAGGAGGAGCTGCTGGTCTTGAGTTTCCTATGCAGATTTGAGCTAGGAAAGCATACTTTTTTTGTTCTGAGCATACTCACTCTTCCAACTCTATTGGAAACACTGGAGAGCAAGAGCATGCTTCTTTCTCCAAAGCAAAGTGTGTTCCTTGTATTAGAACTCTGGTTTGATTTACCCTACATAAACGGCCATTGATTCCATGCTTTCAGTCTTCCTACAAGCAAGAGATCTTTTCGGGTAAACCCAGTCACCAACTGAGAAACACAGCGCAAACAGACCACTTCTCTCCTGCCAGCAAAGGATACAGAAGCAATGTAAGGTTAGCTGCTTTTCGTTCAGTTTCATAAGCTATGTCACTTGTGTGTAAAAACCTCAGTTCTATAGTTCTGAGCAAGCTCACTGTTCCTTCTGTATTCCAAACACTGTACAGCATGAGTCTGCATCTTGCTAGAAACCAGAGTATGTTTCTTGCAAGAGATCTCTGGGTTCATTTTCTCTTCAAATAGGCCTTTAATTGCAAGATATCTGTCCTCCTACAAGCAAAAGTTCATTTTGTGTTAACCCAGTCACTTTTGTGCTCTCATTGAGATACACAGTGAAAAGTGCCCTTGTCTCTGTCCTCAAAATGGGCAGCAATTTGAATGGAAGAGGAGCTCCTGTTTCTTATCCATTTTCTAAGCAGAGTTGAACTAGATATGTCCCGTGTATATAGGAAGCACAGTTCTTTTGTGCTGAGCAAGGTCACTGTTCCTCCTGTGTTGCAAACTCTGGAAAGCAGGAGTCTGCATCCTGCTAGAAACCAGAGTATGTTTCTTGAAAGAGAAGTCTGGGTTGATTTTCTCTTCAAAAAAGGCCTTTAACTGCAAGATGTCAGTCTTCCTTCAAGCAACAGTTCATTTCGGGTTAACTCAGTCATTTTTGTGCTCTCTGAGAAAGACAATGAAAAGGGCTCTTGCCTCGGTTCTCAACATGGCCAGCACATTGGATGTAAGAAGAACTGCTGTTTTTATCTGTTTTCTAAGTAGAGTTGAACTAGATTTGGCCAGTGTATATAGGAAGCACAGTTCTTTCGTTCTGAGCAAGGTCACTGTTCCTGCTCTATTGGAAACACTGGAAAGCAGGATATGCTTCTTGTTCCACAGCAGAGTGTGTATAGTGTAAGGAAAATCTGGGTGGAATTTCCCTACCTAAACTGTTCCTGCTGTATTGCCAACACCGGAAAGCAGGAGTCTGCATCTTGCTAGAAAACAGAGTATGTCTCTTGCAAGAGAACTCTGGGTTGATTTTCCCTTCAAAAAAGGCCTTTAATCACAAAGTGTCAGTCTTCCTACAAGCAACAGTTCATTTCTGGTAAACCCAGTCACTTTTGTGCTCAAATTTTGATACTCAGTGTAAACAGTCCTTCCTTGTTTTCCCAGCAAGTGCACCATATTGGATGTAGGAGGACCTGCTGGACTTATGAGTTTCCTTAGCAGATTTGATCTAGATATGTCCGGAGTGTGTAGGAAGCATCCTGTTTTTGTTGTGAGCAAGCTTACTCTTCCTACTCCATTGGAAACACTGGAGAACATGAGCATGCTTCTTACTCCAAAGCAGAGTGTGTTTCATGTATTGTTACTCTGGTTTGAATTTCTCTTCATAAACGGAGGTTAATCCCATCCATTCAGTCTTCCTACAAGCAACAGTTCTTTTTGGGTAAACCCAGTTACCCATTGAGAAACACAGTGCACACAGACCACTTCTCTCTTTCCAGTAAGAGACGCACATGCGATGTATGGTTAGCTGCTATTCTTTAGGTTTCACAAGCTAAGTCCCATGTGTGTAAAAGCCTCATTTCTTTAGTTCTGAGCAAGCTCACTGTTCCTGCTATATTGCAAACAGTGGAAAACAGGAGTTTGCATCTAACTAGAAACCAGAGTATGTTCCTTACAAGAGAACTCTGGGTTGATTTTCTCTTTGCAAAAGGCCTTTAATCACAAGATGTCAGTCTTCCTACAAGCAACAGTTCATTTCAGGTTAACCCAGTCACTCTTGTGCTCTCATTGAGATACTCAATAAAAAGGGCCCTCACCTCAGTCCTCAACATGTGCAGCGCATTGGACAGAAGAGGAGCTGCTGTTTCTTTCTGTTTCTAAGCAGAGTTGAAATAGATATGGCCCGTGTATATAGAAATCACTGATCTTTCCTTCTGAGCAAACTCACTGTTCTTGCTGTGTGGCAAACACTGGAAAGGAGGAGTCTGCATCTTGCTAAAAACCAAAGTATGTTTCCTGCAAGAGAAATTTGGGTTGATTTTCTCTTTAAAAAAGCCTTTAATCGCAAGATGTCAGTCGTCCTACAAGCAACAGTTCATTTCTGGTAAACCCAGTCATTCTTGGGCTCCAATTAAGATACAAAGTGCAAACCGCCGTCCTGTGTGTTCCCAGCAACTGCTCGGTTTGGATGTAGGAGGATCTGCTGGTCTTATGAGTTTACTAACCAGATTTGAAGTAGATGTGGCTTGAGTGTTTAGTAAGCACACTTTTTTTTTTTTTTTTTAGCAAGCTCTCTCTTCCTAAAGTATTGGAAACACTGGAGAGCAGGAGCATGCTTCTTCCTCCAAAGCAGGGAGTGTTTCATGTATTTGAACTCTGGTTTCAATTTCCCTTCATAAATGGAGGTTAATCTCATGCTCTCAGTTTCATAAGTTATGTCCCTTGTGTGTAAAAACCTCAGTTCTTTAGTTCTGAGCAAGCTCACTGTTCCTGCTTTATTCCAAACACTGGAAAACAGGAGTCTGCATCTTGCTAGAAACCAGAGTATGTTTTTTGCAAAAGAACTCTGGATGATTTTCTCTTCAACAAAGGGCTTTAATCACAAGATGTCAGTCTTCCTACAAATAACAGTTCTGTTCTAGTAAACCCAGGCACTCTTGGGCTCCAATTGAGATACACCGTGCAAACAGCCCGCCGTGTGTTCCCTGCAAGTGCAGCGTATTGATGTGGGAGGACCTGTTCTTATGAGTTTGCTAAGCAGATTTGAACTACATGTGGCCCAAGTGTGTAGAAAATACACTTTTTTTGTTCTGAGCAAGCTCACTCTTCCTACTTTATTGGAAACACTGGAGAGCAGTAGAATGCTTCTTGCTCCAAAGCAGAATGTGTTTCATGTTTTGGAACTTTGGTTTGAATTTCCCTTCATAAACGGAAGTTAATACCCTGCTTTCAGTCTTCCTACAAGCAACAGTTCTTTTCGGGTAAACCCAGTAACTCATTGTGAAAGAGAGTACAGAGGGCCTCTTTGTCTCAGCAATCACACACACTCACACACAGAGAAACAAACAAAAACACACACATAAACACTCACACACACCAACAAAAAGACACTCACCCACACACAGTCACACACACAGAGTCACACACTCACACACACACTCACACACACTCATACACACAGTCACCCCACACAGTCACTCACACACACAAAACTACTAACACACACAAAAACACACACAAAATACACACTATCACACACACAGTCACACACACCAAAACACACTCACACACACAGTCACACACAAACACAAAGACACTCAAAAAACTCATACATACACACTGACATGCACATACTCACATACACACTAACACACACTCACCCACAGAGACAAAACACACACACACAAACACTGTCACACACACACACAAACAAAAACACTTTCCCACACACAAACAAATGAAAATACTCACATACACACAAAAACACTCACACACACACAACAACACACACAAAAAAACCACTGACACACAAACCAGAAAAACACTCTCACACACAAAAACACTCATATACACACAAAAACACACAAAAAACAAAACACTCACACAAAAACACTCAAACACACAGTCACACACAAAAACAATACACACACTCACAACTCACAAACACACACACACACTCACACAGACACAAACAAAAACATTGACATACACAAACAAAAACACTCATACAGAAACAAAACCACTCACACACACACAAACACACAAAAAACAAAACACTCACACAAAACCACAAACACCCACACAAAAAACAAAAACACTCACACACACAAAAACATAAGCACACATACAAAAAACACTCACACACACAAACACTCACACGAAAACAAGAACACTCACACACAAAAAAAATCTCTCACACACACACACACACAAAAACACTCACACACCCAAAAAAAATCACACATACACAAACAAAAAACTCTCTCTCTCACACACACACACTCACATGCACTCACTCACAAAATACACAGTCATAAAAACGCTCACACACACACTCACACTCACACACAAAAACACTCACAAAAAAACACACACAAAAACACTCATACATACACAAAAAACCTCTCAAAAACACTCACACTCACACACACTCACATACACATATTCACAAAAACACACTCACAAAAATGCTCACTCACACACACAAAAACAAAAACACTCACACAAAAACAAACCACATACACAAACAAAAACACTCACACACACCAAAACAAAAACAAAAACACACACATAAATACACTCACACAAAAAAAATCACTCACAAAAAACACTCAAACACAAATACAAAACAATGACTCAAAAACACTCCGAAACACACAAAAAAAAACATTGACACACACACCAAAAAACACTCTCACACACATAAAAATACTCATACACACAAAAAACACTCACACAAAAACACTCAAACATACACACAAAAAACACGCACACACAAAAAAACAATCACACACACTCACACACATTCACAAAAACACACACAAAAAAAACACACAAAAAAAACACTGACACATACACCAAAAAAACACCCTCTCACACACAAAAACGCTCATACACACACAAAAATACTCACACAAAAACACTCAAACACACACACAGAAAACACTCACACACTAAAAAACAGTCACACACTGTAGAGAGCTGCGTACAGCCACGCCTCAAAGATCGCGCCCGCTTCTGCCTTCCACCTTCCCGACAGTGAGCGCTCTCTATGATAAACAACTCCTTAATTGGCTAAGGCTGAGAATCTGGCTTGTTTACATGCACCTGGACCTATTGGTAGTGCCTACGTGGTGTATCAGGGTTGGCTACCCAGTGATTACTTAAGGCTGTAAGCGGGTTTCCCCAGGGTCAGAAGTCAGAAGATTGTTCAAAGGTCCTGAATAAACTGCAGAAAGAAGAGCCTGGTGTCATGACTTCTTTGCTGGTCAAGGTGGGCGCGGCAAGTGGTGGCCCTTACAGGGATCTCAACAAGGGCTCAGAACTTTCTGCAGTCAGGGTGGTGCACCGGTAAATCCCAGGTAAATTGGGAACCCGTGACAAAAGCGGGGAGGTTTTTGCTCTTCTCTGTAAAGAGAGAGCGGGAACCAAGGGCTAATCGATAGACGAGCCAAAAGTGAAAGTGAAAGATTGTCTAAAAGATTGAAAAGTTTTAGACATGGGCGCTTCATCATCACACCCAATTTTTCTGGCTCTTAATGAGCTACTGTATTCAAAAAAATTAAAACTAAAGAAGAGTACCTTAGAGAGATTTTTGCAGGAATGTGACATCGTTGCCCCATGGTTTGCCGTTTCTGGAAGCCTCACGATATCCTCCTGGGAGAAACTGGGTAGAGATTTAGATTTTGCTTTTGAACAAGGGACACTTAAGAGTGGGGTAAGACCAGTCTGGGAATTGGTAAGAGGCTGTCTTGAGGATCAGCGTTACAGTGAAGCGGTAGAGAATGGTCACGCCGCCCTAGAAATGCTGCAGGAGGAGAGATCAGAAAAGGCAAACAGTGAAAAGGGGAAGAAAACCCAGACAAAGGAGAATGTGTGCCCCCCGCACGCCACACCACACCCTTGGCTCCTCTGCTCTATGTGGAGGGACCCGGAAGTGGCAGCTCCGGATGCTCTTTCAGCCCAGACGTATGGAAAGCAGTCAGAACTGAGTTACACCTAGCCTGTCCAGTATTCCAGGATCCACAGGGACAGCGATATCATGAGCCTTTAGATTTTAAGGTGATAAAATCCTTGGCCAAGTCTGTGTGGACCTACGGGATCACAGCCTCTTTCACAATTGCCCATGTGAAGGCCTTAAACAGGCACTACATGACACCCAATGATTGAAGCGGGCTTGCACGAGCGTGCTTGAGCCCAGGCCAATACTTAGACTGGAAGGCCTTCCTGATTGAGTTTGCTAATGAAGAGGCTGCGGCCAATAAGAGCAAATCGACACCCTTTAGCAGATTGCCCAGCTCGGCTGTCAAGGGAAATATGCTGGGTTGTGTGTGACTAGTATCCAGTATGAAAACTTTACCCGTGCTGCAAATCTGTCTAAACAGTTGTCCAGTTATCTTTTAGGCAATTGGACGGGAGAATTCGACAACCTGATGGACCAGCTAAGGGTGGCTATCATCATGGTGAACTCGACCCAGGTGGACACCGGACTGGCGAAGGGATTATCCTCGTGGATCTCTGCAGCCATGGACCATCTTAAGGAGTGGGCAGGTCTTAAGCTTTGATGGGCCTCCTGGTGCTGGCCTCCTTGGTGTGTCTGTGGTGCATTTGCCAGATCAGAGGTTCTCAGCGTCGCAATGCAGCCATGATTATTCAAGCCTTTATAGCCATTGAAGCAGGACAGTCCCCTCATGCCTGACTGGCTACCCTAAAAGATTAGTGTGTTTTAAGCACAGGATGCGAGGCTTGAGCACTGCACTTGGGGCCCGCTGAGATCTTGGACCCCAAGAAGAGCATGTCTGATTGCATGTGGGTTGATGCCATGTCCCACCTCTGCAAAAAAGGGTATCGGACAGGTCAAGTGTTCTCTGGATGGATGACACTTGGACAAACACCAGTACATT
>NW_023413101.1:0-43368 GCF_903995425.1 Onychomys torridus
GGAAGGTCCTGTCATGCTTAGAGTTGCTGGTCTACTATTAATATCACATCATTGTTGGCTACATTTTACAATTGGGTCATAGATTTAAATATTTGGAAATAACTGGTCATCGTTGTTGGTGAAGCTTCTTAAATGCATTTTGCTTTCTTTGAATTCAGACAGGGAAAATTGGACCTGTATCTGTACTTGGGTCCTAGGGAACCCAGAGTCAATCTAAGGAAAACATTCCACTTGAATGAGCCCAGATTCTTAAAAGGAGGATGCTTGTTTTGTAGGTGTTCATTTAGAAATTTCAGAATAGAGAGGCGTCTTAGATATCAAGATTGTGAAGAACTCTTAACGTGGGGGATTCTTTGCATAGAGATTTCATTCCCGTCCTTGGTAGATCCCTCCATGAGTGAGGCAATCATAGCTAGAATCCAGGTGTCTCATCAGAACCTTGGGGTGAGGCCCAGATTATCCCTTCTTTCGTGTACACAAGGAATCTTTCGACAGCTGCTTTCCTTCCTGTACACAGGGAATCACTCACTGATACTCTTCCTTCCTGTACACAGGTATCTTCCCTCCTCTCTGCCTGGACACAAAGCCAACTGGAACATAACTTCTCCAGGGGGCCAAGACATCAAAGACTTAATATTTCTTCTTTCTTTCTTTCTTTCTTTCTTTCTTTCTTTCTTTCTTTCTATTTTTTTTTTAGCTGAGGATTGAACCCCGGGCCTTGTGCTTGCCAGGCAAGCGCTTTACCACTGAGCTAAATCCCCAACCCCAGACTTAAAATTTCTTAAGGAATAATTTGATTAGAACTGGGTACAGTAGAAGTTGAGATACTTCTGTCTAAGTTCTTAGTGGTAGAATTTTCCAGTTCTTTAGAATGGGAAATAAAGATGTGTCTGGTTGAATCTTGGAGATAGACACCTGTGTTCTGAGATAGGGGAATTCCCTGGACTCTATAAGTTATCTCCAGTTCCTACAAATTCTACACATTAAACTAGGAGAGTATGATGGTAAGAAGATGGGTATTTGAAAAGCATCAGCTGGGCAATGGTGGTGCTTGCCTGTAATCCCAGCACTCTGGAGACAGAGGCAGGCAGATCTCTGTGAGTTCCAGGCCAGCCTGGTCTACAGAGCTAGTACAGGTGAGGCTCCAAAGCTACAGAGAAAACCTGTCTTGAAAAACCAATAAATAAATAAATAAATAAATAAATAAATAATAAATGAATAAATAAATAAAAGAAGAGATATTAGGAGAAATCTAGGTTCAAGAGAAGAAGGGAGAATGGGGAAAACAGGAGAGGAGGATGCCAGGGGCCAGCCATGGAATAAGAAGAAAAGAAAGATATACAGAATAAAGAAGAATAAAAAGCCCAGAAGCAAGAGGTACATAAGAGAAATGGGATAATTGAAGACAGAAAAGCTGGCAAGAAACAAACCAGGCTGAGGCCAGGCATTCATAAATAATAGTCTCAGTGTATTTTTCTGGGATCTGCGTGGTAGGCTCCCATAGAGGTTTTTTATTTTATTTTTTTTAAAGAAACAACTATAATACAGGTTGTTTTTGTTCTATTTAATCTGTTACCAACACTACCTCAGCACATAGGTGTTGGACACTGATGCTACAAAAGTTAAGTAACTACTGGCTGGGGACATAGCTCACTGGTAGAGTCCTTGCTTAGCAGCAGCCCTGAGCTTGCTCTCCAACAGAAAGCTGTCGTGAGTGTTAAGGAGAGGAAACATTATTTACTCCAAGAAGAGAAGCACAGATTTAAGCCAGGTCCATAGAGCTCTGCTTCAGTCAAGCTCAGGTATGTACAACAGAACTAGCAATACTAAAAAAGCGATTTCCTGGAATGATGCACATGGAGGTGAAGAATGTCACTTTCTGGAAAACCCAGGAACATGCGCAGCAGGTAGACTAGGACTCCTTGCACATTGAGCTGCTAGTTAGATTGGACTTCGAGACAGACCAGGAACCTCACCACATATTTACTGTGGGCTGTCACTCTGCTCAAAATACACATAGAATTACAGTCTTCATTTTGCCATTCTTTTTTTTTTTACACAAACCTTGAAAGGGAATGACGTCTTGAGCAACCAATCCCTTTTGTATTCAGCTCCTACTGCCAAGGAAAATTCCTCAAGTTCCTTAGTTCTAAATCTCAAGTGAACACCTGATTAATCTTGTCTCTCTGTTTAAGATAGATCACTAGTCAGTGTGCACTGCTTTGAGGTGAAGAGAACCAAACTGCTCCTTTCCTTAGTGTCTCCACGTTTGTATCAGTTTGAACCTTTGGTGTTCTTAGCTATCCTGTACTGCTTTGTTGTACTACTGTCATACAAGAACACAACCACCATTTTTGTATTGTTTCACCCTTTATAAATTATACACTGATTAACAGAGATGGGAGTATAGTGGATTGAACCCAAGGATTGCACTCTAACCCGCTCCATCTATATCTGTCTCTAGTTTCCATCCTTTCTCTCCCCTTCTTTTTCTCTCCCTTCATCCTCCCTCCTTCCCTTCCACCCCACTCCAAACCTTTAGCTCTGGGGTTTTCTGTCTTATGCTCATGTCTCCCCACCTCAGTATGAGGGGAAACACCAGGTTCCTCAACCTCAGAAGGATCATATGACAAAACTGTGTATTATTTCCTTCCTACACTCCAACTGTGATATTTAGGGCAACCAAGTCAAACATGCTTTACTTAGGATCTCTAAAGTGCCTTGAGTTCACCTGTGCAACAGAAACCACTCTAGAGAGAGCTTGCCGGAACTGCTGTCCATACAGGGCTGCCCTTTCTTCACATGCTCACCTTCTTCATATTCTGCATCCTCACCTGCACCTTATTCATCCAAATCACCTGGTCCTCATTCAGCATCCACACCTCTGGACTTGCAGGGACCTAGTGGTCACAGGTTCTATCCTGAAGGGAATGAGAAGCATCTGTGCTTCATTTTAGTCAGAAATGCCCCTTCTCCAAAGGTCACACCATCTGAACACAACCTCCCTGTCCCACATCATGATAGCATCTATTTTGACTTCATATCTGAATGGGCTGAGGAGGAAGCTTGATGGCTGCAGGAAAAGAAGCCCAGACCCATCTGAACAGACCACAACAGTGATCACATACTGCCACAAAACAAAGCCTAAAGCACCAGCTTGGATGCAGACATGGGTAGAGTTGGACACTAGACCAGAGCCCTTCAATGCTCCATAATGCTTTCTCACAAAAGAACCTGATGAGAATGCTGATTCGGGCCAGGGAGGCCACACTGACCACCTCCCCTGCTTAGGGAACACCATTCATAGACTGCAGGAACACATCAGAGGAGTGACTTCCGATATTCCAGTTCTTGTCTCTGGGAAACTAAAAACCCTCAGTCACCAACTTTGGCAGTTTCACCACAGAAGTCACCCACTACAAGATATTCAGACACACCCATGTTTCACCAAACATATACAAAGTTCACAGACTCTTCCAAGTGAGACCTGCCCAGACCACACCATCTTAGCTGTGCTCTCTGACCTTGATGTGACTCAAACATCATCTGTGCATCAGTGCAGAAGAGAAATCCTGAGAAAAACAGAGGGATATTTCTCACCCTGCAAGGCTCTGCAGAATGTTGAGCTTATCTGAAGGAACACTGCAGGATGGGGACCCTGGCCATAGACCTTCCAGTGCTACCCCAATCCCTCCACTTCTGCTTTTCTCCATAAACCAAGAGCCAGTGAATCTGCCATTGGCTTTTAAACATCTGTTCTCTAATTGGTACCTACCTGAGGACAGGTCTCAGTGTAAAACGTCCTCATGCTTTTTATTTTCTTCTGTTTTCCCAAGAATAGCCACCAGTTTGAGCCCAGCTCCCTCTTATTCAAAAGAGAATGTCCTTTGCATGAGATTCAGAAACTCTCAGAAGCAATGCTCTTTCCACCAGGGCGGCTCACTGGGCCGCCTGATATAGACATTGCAGAGGGCGAGTAGTAGACTTACAGGATGCTTTTGCCAACTGATATTTTGTCTGGATGCTTAGTATCTCCTGCTGCGTGTCCAGTCCATAGGACAGCAGGCAAACCAAGAAGTCATTTTGATTGCAGTGCCACAGGAGTCTCCACAGGTAACTGACTCCATTCTAAAGGGCAGAGGATACTAGGACAGCCATTCAAAGTATCTGATGATGACACAAGAAGTGCTGATGGTGTCTTCAGCCCTACATGCCAAGAAGAAAAGAAACGCATTCTCATGGGGCACTAATGCTGTCCTTTTCCCCCTCCCTTACTCCATGTATTCTACATCCAATCACCCAGAAGACATTTCCTTCCAACAGTCACAATAGAATCTTACTCCAGATTTTGTGGAAGACACTTGGGACAGGGATCTGGACCTCTCTGTTTTTCCATGTCTGTATGGATATTTAGGATGTGTGCAGTCTCTGTAATGTTGTGTGCCAGCTGCAGACTAGGCTGAGCTGGGGCTTTGTCACCATGTACTGCAGAAGCCCTTTTGCCAATATGTGATCCTGTGGACAAGGCTGTTGTGCCCTTCAAG
The DNA here is from genome assembly GCF_903995425.1 of Onychomys torridus. NCBI lineage: Eukaryota > Metazoa > Chordata > Mammalia > Rodentia > Cricetidae > Onychomys > Onychomys torridus. The sequence goes on from NW_023413101.1 coordinate 4,545, forward strand.
CTGCTGGGCTGATTCACCTGTCTCCATATAAGACAGCCCAGCATGCCTTTACCAGGTTTTCCTGTCCCTATGGTGACACTGAGACAAGAAGGACTGTGACAGTAGGTGTAGAGAGCTGCGTGTAGCCGCACCCTAAAGATGGTGCTGGCTTCTACCCTCTGTCTTCCCAATGGCAAACACTCTTTATGGTAAACAGCTCCTTATTTGGCTATGGCTGGATTCGTGTGCTGCTGGCATATGCGTGAACCTGTGGACAGTGCCCACGAGGCTGTCTGGGGTTGGCAGCCCAGCCCTACTTAGGGGCTGGGAGTGGCTTGCCCCAGGGGAGAGACAATGCAACTAACAAAGGGTCCTGATTTAACTGTATTAAGGAGAGTCCCGTTGTTGCGTCATCCTTACTGGTCGAGGCGGGCATGACAAGTGGTGGCCCGTATGGGGAGAAAATGGAGAAATGAACATAGGGGGAAAATTACCATGTCTCTCCGGACTCAGAACTTTTTACAGTCAGGCGGTATACCGGTAAGTAGAGCTGCGACAATAGCAGACGATAACTCAATAGAGCCGCGACAAAAGCGGATGGGTAATTAGAATAGCAAAGTCAACAAGGAAAACCTGTTCTGGGACTATAGCGGACAGGTAATTTGCATAACAAAACAAGCAGGTGAAACAAAACCAGCAGGTGAAACAAAACAAACAGGTGAAACCGGAGGGCTGGGGCAGTTTTGTAAAGGCTCCGAGAAACCTCCGAGAAACTTCTCAAATTGAGGAAAGGAAAGAAATATATTAACATGGGCGCCTCCTCCTCGCACCCAATTTTTCTGGCTCTTAACGAGCTGCTTCTCTCTAAGAAATTGAAAATAAAAAAAACACACCCTAGAGCGATTTTTGCAACAATGTGATGTAGTTGCTCCTTGGGTTTGCAATTTCAGGAAGCCTTACAGTGCCTTCCTGGGAGAAATTGGGAAGAGACCTAGATTTGGATACTGGAGCAGATCGCAGTATCATAGCTAGCAATGATTGGCCTCGAGGTTGGCCTATACAGGCTTCCTCACAAACATTGCAGGGATTGGGTTATGCCAGTGTTCCAAATGTTAGTGCAAATTTGTTAAATTGACAAGATTCAGAAGGCCAATCTGGCGTTATACAACCCTATGTCCTTGAGCTTCCAGTGTCCCTCTGGGGGAGGGATCTTATGAAATCCATGGGCTTTCAGTTGAGTAATGAATACTCCAAAAAATCTAAAAATATTATAAAAAACATGGGGTGTCATCCTGATTTGGGCCTGGAAAAATTTTACAAGGCAAAAAGGAGCCAATACAAACAGTACCTAGGAAACCCAAACAAGGGTTGGGTTTTTCCTAGGGGCCGCTGAGGAGGGCATTCCCATATCCTGGATAACGGAGGAGCCAGTGTGTGTTCCTCAGTGGCAACTCTCCTCTGAGAAATTACATGCTACATATCAATTAGTGAAAGAACAACTAGAGGAAGGGCACATTAAACCCTCCCTTTCTCCCTGGAATACACCCATGTTTGTCATCAAAAAGAAATCAGAAAAATGGAGATTGTTACATGATCTTAGAGCTATAAGTGAGCAAATGAGAATTATGGGACCCATACAGCATGGTCTTCCATTGCTGTTAGCCTTGCCTGAAAATTGGCCTATTCTTGTGGTAGATATTAAGGACTGTTTCTTTTCCATTCCACTAAATAGCAAAGACAGTGAGAGATTTGCTTTCACTTTACCATCCACTAATCATGAGGAACCTGATAAAAGATATCAGTGGGTTATATTGCCACAAGGCATGGCCAACAATCCTACAATGTGTCAATTATTTGTAGCAACTGCTTTAGAACCCTTGAGAGCACGTTTTCCTGGCTTGAGATGCCTCCATTATATGGATGATATACTGTTAGCAGCTAAAGAGGAGAGCATTCTTCAAGAAATATATAGCTCACTTGTAGAACTGCTAAAACAAAAGGGACTCTGTATTGCCCCTGAGAAGGTGCAACAGAACAAAGTTGTCAATTATCTTGGCTCTAAAATAACTAATCATCATATCATGCCACAAAAGGTAGAGTTAAGAAAGGATCATCTTTACACATTAAATGATTTTCAAAAATTATTAAGAGATATAAATTGGATAAGAAGAAGTTTAGGAATGGCCAATTATGAATTAAAACCATTATATGATATTTTAATTGGAGATGCAGCCTTGGATTCACTGAGGCAATTAGCCAATGCAGCCCGGGAAGCCTTAACAAAATTAGAGGATAGGCTACAAAGAGCTTTTCTTCAAAGAGTACAAAATAATGATGATATTACCCTGTGCATTCTGCCTACCCAGTTGCAACCTACGGGGATTTTATGGCAAACAGGACCCTTGTTATTGATTTATACTAAAATCTCACCTACAAAATCAATTGAATATTATCCTACTGCTGTAGCATTACTTGCACAACAGGGTATTCAGCAATGTTTACAATATTTTGGGACATCACCACAAACGCTAGTTGTTCCTTATGATTCTACTCAAGTCAAGGTATTATGTGCTGCCATAGATGATTGGGCAATACTGCATTGTACCTATCCAGGACACATAGATTGCCATTATCCTAAACATCCACTATTAACTTTCTTTAAAGAACATCCTGTAGTTTTCCCTAAAGTAACTGCTTCGCAGCCCATTCCAGGAGCAAGTGTTATATTTACAGATGGGTCTAAGACAGGCTGTGGTGCTTATATGGTGGATTCTACTGAACCTGTAAAGCATCAATTCTTGCCAGGTGCACCTCAACAGGTGGAGCTTTCAATAGTTCTTGAAGTTTTCAAGGCTTGTCCATTTGCATTTAATTTAGTGTCAGATTCTAGTTATGTTGTTAATGCTTTGAAAAGCCTTGAATGTACAGGGCTCATCAAATCTTCTAGCCCTGTTAGCTCATTGTTTGGCCAATTACAAAAACTGATCTGGCAACGTAAAAATCCCTTTTTTTGTGCAACACATCCACGCACATACCAGTCTGCCAGGTCCATTGGCTAAAGACAATGATATAGTGGACCAGTATACCAGACAGGAATGGATGTTTGTGGCTTCTGCCATACAACGAACACATACTTTCCACAAAGAATTTCATGTTAATGCAAGGACATTACAACAAAAGTTTTCTATCTCACGTGCGAATGCACGAAAGGTGGTACTAGATTGTCCCCAATGTGTCATTTTTCATCATCCTTCTAGATTAGGAGTTAACCCTCATGGTTTGCTCCCCTTAAAAATATGACAAATGGATGTTACACACATCTCTAAATTTGGACGTGTCAAATATGTACATGTATCTGTTGATACCTGCTCTGGAATCATTCATGCCACCCCAATGGCAGGAAAAGAAGCCTCTCATGTTATTGCTCATTGCTTAGAAGCTTGGGCAGCATGGGGTAAGCCTCAACAGTTAAAAACAGACAATGGTCCTACATATACCGGACAAAAGTTCGCTTCCTTCTGTCAACAGATGAATGTACAACTTTTACATGGCCTACCATATAATCCACAAGGTCAAGGCATTGTGTAGCGTGCTCATCGCTCCTTGAAGGAGTTGCTTCAAAAACAAAAAGGGAGAATAGGCTATGGCCATACCCCTAAGGACAGACTCTCTCTGGCATTATTTACTCTGAATTTTTTGAATTTGGATGCTTCCAATTGTTCTGCTGCAGATTTATCTAAAAGGTTGTCTAGTTATCTTTTAGGCAATTGGACCGGAGAGTTTGATAACCTGATGGACCAGCTGAGAGTGGCTATTGTCACGGTGAATTCGACCTGAGTGGATACCGGATTGGTGGAGGGATTATCTTCCTGGATTGCTACAGCCATGGATCACCTGAAGGAGTGGGCGAGAATAGGAGCCCTAGTATGTTTACTGGTGCTCACCTCCCTAGTATGCTTGTGGTGCATTTGTCGCATTAGGATCTCACAGCGTCGCCATGCAGCCATGATTGTCCAAGCCTTTATGGCCATTGATGCAGGACAGTCCCCCCAAGCCTGGTTGGCTACTTTAAAAGATATTTAGGCACAGGATGCGAGGCCTGCGCACTGCACTTGAGGTTATGATACGCTGACCTCAAGAAGAGCAAGTCTGATTGCATGTGGGTTGGTACCCTAACTGCCACCTCTATGAAAAGGGTATCGGACGGGTCTAGTGTTCTCTGGGTGGATGACGCCTGGAAAAACATTAGTACATGTTCCATTTTAACAGAGATCAGACCTCTACCCTTGCCTGTTGCTCTGTAAAACAAACAGGGGTAACTGTAGAGAGCTGCGTGTAGCCGCACCCTAAAGATGGCGCAGGCTTCTACCCTCTGTCTTCCCAATGGCAAACACTCTTTATGGTGAACAGCTCCTTATTTGGCTATGGCTGGATTCGTGTGCCACTGGCATATGCGTGAACCTGTGGACAGTGCCCACGTGGCTGTCTGGGGTTGGCAGCCTAGACCTACTTAGGTGCTGGGAGAGGCTTGCCCCAGGGGAGAGACAATGCAACTAACAAAGGGTCCTGATTAAACTGTATTAAGGAGAGTCCCGTTGTTGCGTCATCCTTGATGGTCGAGGCAGGCACGACAAGTAGTAAGTAGGATGGGAAGAAGTTGTGAGGCCCAGCTGTCCCTGGTAAGTATACAGCGAAAACGGCAATGCCCTCTTCAGACCTGCTCTCTATACTGGTGTCCTTGTTCTGAAGCTCCGCCCTGTAGAAGGCAATCATTTCTCCCTGAATCTCCTTCAGCATTCCTCTGATTCTTCTAGACGTGAAGAACCTGTAGGGGGGTCTCTCCAGAGGTGTCAGAGGGTGGCGCTGTGACCTGTGTCATAGCATCTCCTGGGATTTTGTTCTAGGTGTGGGACATCTGACAAAGGTGAGCTCACATTTCTACCCAAGCAGCCTGTTCCTCACTTCCTGCCATGTGCCTGCTCCAGTCCCCCTGCAGCACCATGGGAGCAGGTCTTCCTCTATAGCCCAGACACGATTCTTTCCTACAAGGAATGAGAGAGAAGACTTGGTCTGATATTTGAGCCCAGCTTCTGGGATTCCTTTGTGCAATGATCTCAGCTACTCTATTGTCACTTGACACTGGGTGGACATGGCCATGTGCCAGGGCCTCAGCAGGGCCTGGAACCCAGCAGGATCGACAGTCTGCTGGCCAAGCTGTACACAGGGAGCTGGCACTCTGGCAGAGTCCAGGACAACTAGGAAGACAAAGGTAGTGAGGTAAGTCCACTTGAAAACAGGTAAATAGAGTCACAGACCTCAGAAGGTGCATGGAAGTACAGGGAGTTGGACGAGACTGTCTTGTGTGAAGGGCACAGCTGGGCAGAGCCCGGGAGGAAAGAAGGGATGGACAGACAGACTTGAGAGCAGCCATTCGGCATGCTGCCAGACTGGATGACTGCATCTGATGTCTCTCTGTCATAGTGAAGTGTCTATGGGCACTGAAAACAAATTTCTTGCTATTTCACTTTTGATGAAATGGTGTTCTAGAATCTCTCTTGGCTCTCAGGCCCTGGGAGTGTTGGCAGTTTCAACAGGGCCAAAGACTTATAATATGCTCTGCTCTTTTGCTAGTAATGGGAAAGGCAGGTATGGGGGAAGATAAATGTTTGAAGTCAGCCTGAGAGGGTATCTGTAGCAGACACCTAGCATTAGGAAGTCATGTTCCTTCTGAGGGACCCCATCATTCTTCACATATACCTGTAGGAGTTTCTGAGCCAGTGATCATTCCAGGTAAACCATGTCACCAGGCAGCCCTCCTGGACCTGGGTGATCCCTCAGCCCCTGGTGCAGCTTCCTGTCACAACCAGAATCTCAGTCACCTTGAGGACACCCATCACTGTCCAGGATTTTCCTTTCTACTGTGAAAAGAAGGCACTGAGTGGGGCATGTGGGATGCATCACCCAATCCTTTCTGCTCTGGCCTCCTCTCACTGGCTTCTCTTTGGATGTCACCAGAAACGGCAAAGCAGTCAAGCATCATGAGGCATCCCTGATGGGAACATCCTTGGCTTAAGCCACAGTAAACTGTGCATCAAGGTCCTTCCCTGTTGGTGGCTGGGCAGGGAACACAAAGTCTTGCTGTGTCTGTAAGGGCCCAGGCACTGGGACTCTGTAGTTGTTGCTGTGTCTGATGCTCCCTCTCCCCAAACCTAGGTCATGAATTTGAAAACTTGAGTTATCCAAACTCAGACCAGGACATTTCTGTGTCAGAGAGGACAATGACTAGATTTGAAATGGAAGACCAGGTGAGAAGTGTGGGAAGGTCCTTGAGGGTTTCTCATCTCCATTCAACATGTTATATATGTCCCAGTGTGAAACTGGCAACATTTCTAGGAATGAATATACCCCTGGGGTACTGATGAGGAGTGAAGGATCCCTGGGTGGGTGTTTCATGCAGAGACCTTTCAGATCCCTCTGGGTGCTCCTGTACCTCTTCATTTTTTGAACACTAGAGGTGTGGTAACTCTCACACTCATGGTCACTTTGCACAGCTGCTCACCACTTCACTGACGTGCTCCCAGCTGTGTTTAACTTGTAGATCCCAGCCTCCTTTTCCACAGGGAAGGTTTAGTGTGGTCAAACAGGGAATCCCACTAAAACAGTGCATTGAGTAGCTGGACTTCCCTGATGCCCAGAGCTTGCACCACACAGGGCACCTGGATCTACACCAGCTGTTTCTCTCTCCAGCAAAGTCCTCGGGGTCATTCACTAGCTTGGTGAGTCAGCATTCTCGGGTTCCAACTTCAGTAACCTTGTCTTTTCTGAATGGCCATTGCCTAACCCTAGTGTGGGCCTCATTAGCCAGGAGCATGGGGACAGACTATCACGATGTCACCTGTGCATTCTCTCTGCTGGGCTGTCATCTGAGCACTTTGCCCCTGAGACTCTCCATGTGGGCAACTCACCTGTGTTCTCACATCATCCTGCAGGAAATTCACCTGTGTTCCCACATCTTCCTTCACGAAATTCACGTGTGTTCCCACATCTTCCCTCAGGAAATTCACGTGTGTTCCCAGATCTTCCTTCAGGAAATTCCCCTGTGTTCCCACATCTTCCTACAGGAAGTCTCTGTTCAGTGTCAGGGCCTCAGCAATGATGGGCTGGCTTATGTTCAAGGAACCTGGGACTCCTGACCTTCTCATCCTGAGCTTTTCTGTCCTCTCCCTCCACCCTCACAACTCCTGGTGCATGTGGCCACCTCGCGGGCCATGATCTCTGTCTTAAGCACCGGAGTTCACAGTTGCTAAGTCACACTACCTCGTCTGCATCATCACAACCATCTCTGGCAGGGAGTTAAACAGTGTGTGGCCCTCTCTCTTCCCCTACCTGCCACTGTCCAGAGTGACAAGGCTCATTCTTGTCAATGCCTAGACCTAGAATTCCTCTGAAGATGGGGCTTGGGAAAGGGCAGCCTGAGCAGAGATCCTCTCTTTTCAGGTCCACCAGTTATTCCTAAATGTGAGAAATCTGAGGATACGTTCCCTTCACACTGGGTGCTTCAAGAGACTACACAAGGGAATCACAACTTCCCCGTCAAAAATGTGCTGCTTCCCCGAGTTTCAATCACACAAGCCCATCCTATGTTCCATATAAAGTGGCTCCCCTGAAAGAGGCAGGGTGCAGAGCCCAGTGAGGAATTGGACACGCAGGTATGAGAGGGTGCATATGTGCTTCACGTTTATTTTCTATGCCTTTTCATCGGAAAAATCAGAAATGTGTATGCTTGTTTTGTGGGGACCAATTGGGTGCTCAGGTGTATTTCTACACCAGCTGGATTAAACTCTGCCACTTATCATACCTCCCAAGGAAGAAATCCTGCTGGAACATACTCAGGTGGTGTCCAGTGTAACTGAACAGGCAGGGTACAAGAAAAGACTGTGATCAGAATGGTGCTGGTGGGGGCTGTAGTGATGTGGGGCTCTTGTCCACAGGGAACAGATCTTTACATAGAAGACACTGCTTAGAGTTCTAGGGCCTGACATAGTGACTATGGTCAAAGCCCAAAGAAAGGGTCAGTTCAACGTCCCCCAACAGTTCAGCTGGACAGGCAGAGTGTGTCAAGCCTGTGATGCCTGATGTCACATTGAAGTGGCCAACTGTGGGAGGCTGAGCTGGATTCCAGTTCCTGCATACCCAAGGTACCCACCCAGTCTAGACGAGATGTCTGCAATATCACAGGACCCTCCAGAGTGGCATTCCAGGAGCATGTCCTCAAAGGGAGTTGGTTACTTACAAAACATCTATCAGCTTTCAGATCCTCAGTTTTTCACATCTGAGGAGCCTGGAGGAGGGATTTTACTGATTTTTTCATGTCATCCATGTGACGTAGATCCTTACATTTCCTGGGCATTGTGTTCTCAATTGTGGGATCTCTGACACATGGCAGGTGGTTCACTGTTGCTGAGCGTCAACGCTGACTAGAACAAGACTTGACTGGAAAAACAAAGTCAACTCTCTAACCTAAGCAAGTGATTGCGAAGGGATGTGAGGCCATTATGCATAGGGACCAAATGTCCAGATGGAATCTAATGTGATGATCTGGTGGCTGGCAGAGCGATTATGCTCAAGGCTCTAAGGGGCCACCTCTCGATCTGCCTGCAGTTCAGACGGATAGAAAAGAAGTACTGAGATCTCTGACCTCTATTCTGTTAGCACATTGTGGGACATCAGCCAAGTCTAGACACCTATATCTGCACATGAAAGTCTGGATGCTTAGTATCACCTGGTGCATGTCCAGTCCATGAAACAGGGCAAACCAAGAAGTCATTTTGATTGCAGTGACACACGAGTTTCCACAGGGTACTAACTCCATTCTCAAGAGCAGAGGATATTGTGATAGCCATCCAAAGCATCTGATGATCAGGCAAGAAGCACTGAGGGTGTTTCAAGCCCTACATGCCAAGAAGAAAAGAAACTCATTTTCATGGGGCACTAATGCTGTCCCTTTCCCCCTCCCTTACTCCAGGTATTCTATGTCCAATCACCCAGAAGACATTTCCTTCCATCAGTCACAGTAGAATCTAGCTCCAGATTTTGTGGAAGACACTTGGGACAGGGATCTGGACCTCTCTGTTCTTCCATGTCTGTATGGATATTTAGGATATGTGCCGTCTCTGGAAGGTCGTGAGCCACATGCAGTCTGGGCTGAGCTGAAGCTTTGTCACCATGTAATGCAGAAGCCCTTGTGCCAATATGTGACCTGTGGACAAGGCTGTTGTGCCTTTCAAGCTGCTGGGCTGATTCCCTGTCTTCATATAAGACAGCCCATCTTGACCTTACTGTGTGCTCCTGTCCCTATGGTGACACTGAGACAAGAAGGACTGTGACAGTAGGAAGTAGGATGGGAAGAAGTTGTGAGGCCCAGCTGTCCTTGGTAACTAGACAGCGAAACCACTGACCCCCTCTTCAGACATGCTCTCTATTCTGGTATCCTTGTACCAAAGCTCTGTCATGGAGAAGGCAATCGTTTTCCCTGAATCTCCTTCAGCGTTCTTCTGAGTCTTCTAGATGGGAAGAACCTGTAGGAGGGTCTCTCCAGAGGTGTCAGAGGGTGGCCCTGTGACCTGTGTCATAGCATCTTCTGGGATTTTGTTCTAGATGTGGGAAATCTGACAGAGGTGGGTTCACAGTTATATCCATGCAGACTGTTCCTAAGTTCCTGCCATGTGCTTGCTCCAGTCCCCCTGCAGCTCCATGGGAGAGGTCATTCCTCCACAGCCCAGAAGCTATTCTTACCTTCAAGGAGTGAGAGAGAAGACTGGGTCTGAGTTTTGAGTCCACCTTCTGGGCTGCCTTTGTGCAATGATCTGAACTGCTCTTTTGTCTGTGACAGTGGATGGACATGGATATGTGCCTGGCCCTCAGAATTAACTATCTCTCATTCCTATTGAGGATAAGAGCTGTGAGTTTTGCATTGCTAGAACAGTGAAGACAGGTTTTTAGAGCAGGGATGAGGCATAGAAACCATGGTGCAGGAGCAGGAGACCTCAAAATGCTTGCCTGGTCGAGACCTTGCCTGTCATTGAGTGGGGTGTGGGCTGAGAGTGCCAAGGGGCAGACAGAGGCATGAGGACATGTTGCTACAGCAGCAAGTCCTGGTGCTGTCCTTCAGGCTGTGCTCAACGCTGATTGGTCCAATGGTGGCTAGAAGCTGTGCTCTGAGGTTCTGCTCCAGGGCAGGCCACTTGAAGGAACCTGAAGTGACACACTACTGAATGCTAGCCACTGAGTTCAACCACACTGGTGGGGAGCCATGATGGACATACCTGAAGAGGTAGATGGTGGGAGAGATAACTTCCCCTCTCCCAACATTCTGATCTGGGTTGACTAAACCCTGGGTGTGGAACTTTGTCAGAATGGACCCTAACACTGACCTGCACACACGACATGAGTGAGAAGCGAGAAGGTGACTCAGGATGGAGAACCTGAGTATACAGACTCTCTGTTAAACAGAGTGTGTCCAGGCTTGTTCCACAGGGTGCTGGATAGAAAGCTCACCAGAAGTGCTTTTGCATGGGCTAGGACACCAATCTGCAGAGCTCCTCATGAATTATTTAAAGCTAGAGTGAACATTTTAGTACTTACTAGGTGAAGTTATTTGTATAGGGCAAACAAAGCCTGTCAGCAGCCATTGTTAGAAACCATGGAATATAGACCATGGAGGAAGACTCTGCTGCCCTCTGCATTCCTTAAGTGTGTGGTCAGAGGCATTCCTTGACAGACGTTAAAAATGTCAGTGTATCCAGATGGGGTACTAATATCAGCTTGAAGAAGTTATTCCACCCAAGTCTAGCTTATTCCAGCAGTGTGTTTACTGGAGCTCCTTGCAGAGGTATGGGTGCGGGATCACTTATAAGAGGGTTGACTCAAGGCAGCTGCATCTCTCCATGCCTGTCCCAGCACTGGCCTCAGCTTAGAAGAGCTGCCTTTGTGGAGATCTCTGACAAACTGGATATCTTGACATGCTGGTCATTGTTGTGGTTCATAGGCATCCCAGATGGGCAGGACTATTTATGGCTTCTTCCTCAACAACTTTCTTCTTCTTCTTCTTCTTCTTCTTCTTCTTCTTCCTCCTCCTCATCCTTCTTTTTTCTTCTTTTTTTTTCTCCTCCTCCTCCTCCTCCTCCTCCTCCTCCTCCTCCTCCTCCTCCTCCTCCTCCTCCTCCTCCTCCTCCTCCTCCTCCTTTTGGCTTTTTTTCGTCAGCATATTGGAAGAGGAAATGACCTGGCACTTCGTCCAGACTCTGACATCGAATAAGCATCACTCATTCTGAACATCAGGCGCTTCTAGAGACTATACAAGAGAATCAGAGATTGTCTGTCAAGAATTTGCTGCTTCCCTCAGGCTCCAATAACAAAAGCCCATCCTATGTTCACCAATAAAGTGGCTCCACTGAAAGAGGCAGGGTGCAGAGCCCAGTGGGGAACCCAGTATTGCCTATGCTGTCTTTCCCAGTGTGGTTTGCTCTACAGCATCACTATGTATCTGATTTCATTTCCCAAGGTGCCTTTCTCTATATTGGCATGCCACTAAAAACTACCTATGGGAAACATAGTGCATCTCTTGTCCACCACTTTCATTTCCCTTTACATGGCTATAGTTTGTGAACTCACATTTCAGCTTTAGCATGGGAGTTTTGAGTCAAGATTTTTGCTTTTTCACCACAGGCAATAGGAGACGTCTGTCTTCCCTAAGCTGACATTGTTATACATGTTTCTTTGCTGACAATTTTTCTCCAGCTTAGTCACTCCTGCCCACTCAAGTCTGTATTCACAGAGGGTGCTTTTGTGTCCAAAGAAAAAAATCACTGGGGACTTGCTCATCTCCCCCAGCCAGTCAGTAAAACGAAGCAAAAACACTCAAAACAAAGCTTCCTACAGTTCCTTCAGAGAGACTCCCTCCCAGACACCTCTTGGTTTGGTCCCATCTCATACTTTTCTTCACAAACAGTCCCCAACACCACAGCAGTGGCTTTGTTCCTCTGCTAACTGCTTCAGGAGGTAGGGACTTATCTCCCCCAATCCGCCTTAGCATTTTCCCAAGCTGCATTGCATCCACTGGTTGGAAAACAGACACTGATTTTTTTTTTTTTACCTAGAGCAGCCTTACCCAGGTCCAGCATGTGTTTTAGGGAGAATCTGTCTTTTGTCAGGCCTGCCCTGGGCCAGATCCTCCCCAAGATAGAGTCCCTTACATGGCAGTAAGGGCTTCTTTCTTCCTCCTCCTGCACTTTCCCACGTGTATGGATAAGTTCCTGCTTCAGGGATTTCTGGCTGCTGTTCTTCTAATATAGGCTTGAAAGAGACAGTGCTAGCAGAGAGAATTTGTCCAATTCCAAGGTGTCATTTTGCTTTTTCTCATAGTGAACCACAGGTGACTTTTCTATACATCATTAACAGGTGAATCTAATTTTTTCCTTATGTAAAGAAAAAATGAGAAAGAAATTTCTGAAAGGCTTTTTAGTATTTTAGAGAGAGATTATGAAGTTTGTCCCAAGAAATCTTTCAGGTTTTGAGAGAAAGACCACCAAGGTTCCCCCAAACTTCCTGGTCTCTAATCTTTGCCTTCAGTGGCCAAGGGGAAATGTGTTTTGTTGGTATGGTGTTGTAGAGGTTTCCTCAGGCACTTCTGACTGGGAGGAGGGTTTTTGTTTTGTCTGTGTATGTCTCAGAGAAAATTCTCTGCTCTGCTACTTGGGACCTAAAGCCTCCCACAGGAATCCTTTTCTCCCCATTAAGCTCACCATTTGTGTGTGTTTTCTCAATTCTGACAAAGGTAAGAAAAGTACCCTGGGGTGGCACAGGGAAGGCAGTCACATGAGACAGTGGAGCTGGCACATGGTGTACACAGCCCCAGGACATGAAAAGAGGTGAGGCAAGATGAAGGGCACTTGTACAGCCACTCAGTCCTCTGTGGACAACAGGAAATTTAGAGGTCCACTTGCCCAGGAGCCTCTTGGGTCTGTTCCTGCTGGAGTGAAGGAGGAAGGCCGTGTCCTGCCTAGGGTTGCTGGTCCAGAATTAACATCACATCCTTGTTTGTCTCATTATACTATTGGGTCATAGATTCAAATGTTTGGACGTATCTGTTCATTGTTGTCAGTGAAGCTTTCTATAACCATGTTGGTTTCTTTGAATTCAAACAGGAAAAAATGAACCTGTATCTGCATTCAGGTCCTAGGGATGCCAGAGTTAATCAATGGGAAAATAGCCCACTTGAAAGAGCCCAGATTTCCAAAAGAAGGATGATTGATTTGGGTTGCTCATTTAGGAATTTCAGCATAGAGAGGGGACCTAGCTATCAAGATTGGGAAGAACTCTTAACATGAGGGATTCTGTGTACAGGGGTTTACATTCTTGTCCTTTGTTGATCCCTTCACAGTTTTGTCAGTCATAGCTAGAATCCAGGTGTCTTATCAGCACCTGGTTGTGAGGCCCAGTTTATCTCAGATAAGAGCAGTTTATTCAACTTATTCAGGGGCATCTCTCAGGAGCCTCTTCCTCCCAGTACACAATGCATCTCTCACCTAATCCCTTCCTGTACACAGGTCATCTCTCACCAAATCCCTTCCTGTACACAGGTCATCTCCCACCAGCTCCCTCCTTTACTGTACATAGGGAATCTTTCACGGACACCCTTCCTCCCTCTACAAAGGGCATTTCTTAACAGCTTCCTTTCTTCCTGTACACTAGCTTCCTGCTTTTCTGCCTGTACCCAAAGCAATACTACACATTAAATTCTCTGGAGCAAGACATTTCAGACATAACATCTCTTAAGAAATACTCTGATTAGATTGTTAGCCTTATCATAAGAGGAAAAAGGTCCTTGAGGCAAAAGTAGTGACCACTATGGTGGGCTAATGTGAGCAGTGTTCTGTCTGTTTCTTGTTCACATAGAGCAGTTGTGAGTGAAAAGAACCAAGTAAGTCTGTGGTCTGGGTTGGAGTTTTATCCCATTGCTAGAGTATTTGTTTGTTTGTTTGCAACAAAAGGAACTCAGATGGACCTGTGTTATCCTGCTTTACAGTTCTTGGCTTAAAATTTTCCAGGACCTGTAGGAGAGGAGCAAGGTAGGAGCTCAACCTCACATCTAGGCCAGCATCTTCAGAAAGACAGCCTCGGGAGTAAGTATGTGGTGCTTCTTATTATAATTATGGGCATAAATCTGGAAAATTTGCCTACTCTGGCCTAGCAGGGACCCAGCTGTCACAGACTCTATCCTGGAGGGAATAGAGAAGCGTCTGTATTAGGTTTTTTTTACAGAAATGCCCCTACTCCAAAGGTCACAGTGTCTGAGTGTCTGAATGCAGCCTGCCTGTCCCACATCATATTAGCATCTATTTTGACTTAATAACTGAAAGTGCTGAGGAGGAAGCTTGATGGCTGCCAGAAGAAGAGGCCCAGAAACCATCTGAACAGAGCACAACAGTGATCATATACTGCCGTCAAACAAAGCCTAAAACACCCACGTGGATGCAGACAGCAAGGGTAGAGTTGGACACTAGACCTGAGCCCTTCCATGCTCCATAACTCTTTCTCAGAAAAGGATCTGAGGAGAATGGTGGCTGGAGTCTGAAAGGCTGTACTGACTACATCCCCTACTTAGTGAACACCATTCACAGACTGCAGGAACACATCCTAAGAGTGACATCCGATGCTAGACTAAAGTCTATCAAATTGTACAAACAGGCAAATTTTATACTAATCAATAAGCCCAATTATTATCTATGCCTCTTCCTCCATCAGCCTGCCTTCCTCCCTTACTCGTTAGAACACATTTTCTTAGTCACAAAGAAATGTTGTAGTGTTATAAAAATCTGGAAGAGGCAAATTATGTTAGGATGGTTTATCTTATTCAGGTTCGCCATCTTACACAATAAGCAAAAGTCCTGCTCTAAGTTGTCTGTAACATTTATGGCCAATGGGTGCCTGTGAGGCAATGATAGTCCAGTTACAGAGTCAAATGTACCCTGGCCCATGGTAACTAGAAACATGTATTTCTTTTCAGGTTCTTCTTTAAGGTGAGGCAGGCCTTGAGGCTACATGGTCACTGTGCTCCTGTGCAGACAGATACTTCTGAAACCACAACTCAACCAACAAGCTAGATAGCAGAGAAAAAGTTACACAGGTTCCTGAAATCAACTCCCTCTATGTAGGGACAGAACTACAAGCTAGTCCACTGCCTTATATCTAGGACACTCATCTCTCACATTGTCTTCTGAAGGAGAAAGGGACAAAAACCATTGGCTATATATGGCCCTTTGTGACTGTTTCAATGTTAGGCTCCGGGCACATTTCCCATTCACTTTCTCAATCTACCCTCTCCAGGAGTCCCCTAGTAGCTTCTATCCATGTGAAGTATCCCCAGGGAATTGCTCCCTCCATCACCTCGGCCTGTTGTGTGCTCCATTTTGACTGCTTACCTGGTGTCCCTGTCACACTCTGCACATCTGTCCCTCTTTATCTCAATTCTACAACAGAAGGCTGATAAATGACAGAACACCACACTTTACCAAACCTTGATCAGAACCCTACCAATAATTCAATGAGGGCTCCAGATATCCTGGGGAGCATAATGCACTGACTGCAGAAGGAGCTTCTAAAATGTCCTGGATGAATGAGCCTGACTCTCCAAATTGTGAGCTCTTCTGCTGACCAGCTGATGGAATCAGCCTTTCCTACAGCCTCTAAGTGTTTGTGAAGAAATGGATGAGCTGGGACCAAACAGAAAGCTGTCTGTGACAGAGTCTCTCTGAAGGAACTGTAGGAAAGCTTTGTTTTGAGTGCTTTTGCTCTTTTTACTGACTGGCTGGGGGAGATGAGCAAGTTCCCAGGAAATTTTCCTTTGTGCAAAATTTCACATTTCTCAAATATGCCCCACTCAGTTTGAGGAATTTGTCAGCAAAGAAAAATATATAACAAAGCTTGCCCTGGGAGAGCAGACATCTCCTATCTCCTGTGGTAAAAAAAATCTTGACTCAAACCTCCCTTGTCAAAGCTGAAATGTGACCTTAGAAACTTTAGCCATGTAAAGGGAAATGGAAGTGGTGGACACGATAGGCACTGTGGGAAAGGTAGTTTGTATTGGCATGCCAATATAGAGAAAGGGAGCTTGGGAAAAGAAGTCTGAAGTGTAGTGATGCTGTAGAGAAAAGCATGCTGGGAAAGACAGCATAGGCAATACCTGCATGCCCAATTCCTCACTGGGCTCTACAGATTGCCTCTTTCAGAGGATCTAGTTCATTGGTGAACATAGGATGGGCTTGTGTGTTTGATATTCAATATTCCAAAGGGAAGCAGCACACTGTTGACAGAGAAGCCCTAATTCCCTTGTGCAGTCTCTTGAAGCACCTGATGTCAGTAGGGGCGAGGCCATTTCCATGTCCAAATCCAGCCCAGGTGTCATGCCTTTAGTCTTGCAGTATGCCGCTATAGATAACATGGGGCAGCAGCAGCTTTGGATATGGATCATAGCTGCAGGTAGGTCTCTTCTTCTGGGGACAACATAGAGGCATGGAGGCTCCTAGCCAACTTCTGCCCTGGTGCTGCTGTTTCAACAGGTAGACTCTTTTGTGAGGGCTGAGTGTGGAAGAGGTCAAAGGTGGGCTCACTGGCCGTTTGTTTTAGGTGAATGCCAGAGTTAGAGAGATGTATTGGGGAAGGGAGAGGTGCAACTCCAAGGTCTACAGGCTTGGTCAGGTGGTGCAGCCTAGTGAAAACCCCAGCTCCTTGCTTGACTGCTCTTTGATGATGTGGTATGTCCCCATCTTTTCATTGTATTTTCTCTTTACAAAGGATTACTAGATGGCAGTGTTATGAAACCCAAGAAGACAGTGTTTCTAGGACATTGGGATCTGAGTAGGTGTCACTTGGGATGTTTGCCTCCCATTTCATGATCCACAGATGTTGCTGAAGATCTTCATTGGAGGGCCTCCTCTGTGGGACAATTGTGAGCATTTACTGAATTAGGGTTTTTCTTTTTCTTTTCTTTTCTTTTTATTTATTTATTTATTTTTTTGGTTTTGGTTTTTTTTTTTTTTGGTTGGGAGGTTCAAGACAGGGTTTCTCTGTGTGGCTTTTCGCCTTTCCTACAACTCTCTTTGGGACCAGGCTGGCCTCCAACTCATACAGATCTACCTGGCTGTGCCTCTCAAGTGCTGGCATTAAAGGCATGTGACACCAATGCCCAGAACACAGAGACATGAGCTGAAACGTCATAGGTACTTTTTATGATATTCCCCATGACCTCTTCCAAGGTGGTTTCTGGAAGTGGTGGTGCACAGTGGTGATAAAATTGAGCAGCACACCCAAACTCCACACATCTGCCTTCTTCCCTTCATTGCCCTCTTCCAGTACCATATCTATGGTTTGAAGGTCTTGGTCCCATACTGCCCTGGCAATACAGTGCCAGCTCTACATCTGGTGTAAACACCAAAGTCTGCCAGCTTCACATTGCCCTTTTCATCTAGAAGGATATATTCAGGATTCAGGTCTTGATGGATCGATGTCAAGGTCATTGCAAAACTTGATGGCTGACAAGATCTGGCCAAATATTGTCTGTGCCTCTTCCTCCTGCAGCCTGTTCTCCTCCCTTACTCATTAGAACAAGTTTTTTAGTCACAAAGAAATGTTGTGCTGTTTTAAGAATCTGGAATATCAAATTATGTTAGGATGGTGTAGTTTATCCAGGGTCGCCATCTAACCATGATAACCAGAGGTCCAGCTCAAATTTGTCTGTAATATTTATGGCCAATAGTTACCTTTGAGGTGATGATAGGCCAGTTTCACAGATCCAAACGCACCCTCACCAATGGTAACTAAGAACATATATTGACCTTGCAGGTTCTTCTTTATGGCTGGCAGGCAATGAGGCTAGGTGTTAGCTGTGTTCCCGTGCAGACAGATCTTTGTGAAGCCGAAACTCCACAACTAACAAGCTGCATAGCATTGAAAAAGTTCCACAGTTTACTGAAATCAGCTCCCAGGTCTATAGGGCATGAACTACAGGCCAGCCCACAGCCTTATATCCAGGACACTCAAATCTCACAGTGAGAGCTAAGTGAGAAATAGACCCATCACAATAGGTTATATATTGCCCATTGTAGTTGGAATTTTCCTGCCTGGCCCAGTCAGGACAAATCTCTCTTATCTGCCTGTCCCACAGTTGCTCAGACCCAACCCAGAAAACATACAGAAACTTATATTGCTTATAAACTGTATGGCCGTGGCAGGCTGCTTGTTATCTACTTTTTTATCTTAAATTAACACATTTTTATTTATCTATACTGTGCCACATGGCTCGTGGCTTACCAGTACCTTACATCTTGTCATGGCTGCAGCTGGCAGTGTCTTTCTCCCCCCAGCCTTCTACCTCCCAGAATTCTCTTCTTTCTTGTCCCGCCTATACTTCTTGCCTGGCCACTGGCCAATCAGAACTTTATTTACACACAGCGATACTTCCCCTTTTGTTTTTTTTTAAAGGAAGGTTTTAACTTTTACATAGTAAAATTACATATAACAAAACAATCATCAAGCAAGGATTACAGTTACAATATTAAAGAAGTTATCCTGTCTATCTCATATTTGTGAATCTAAGGTTTTATATCTAACTTATCTTTTATCATAACTGAGGAAATTATAACTATCTAGTCTTCAACCACATCAAAGACCTCAGAAGGATATACTATTATCTGACAAACGGGAGAAGGATGCAAGCAACTTTCGGGAGTCTTGTAGGGTAGACAGAGACAGCTGGCAGCCTGGACAGTCAACTAATGTTCCTTTGTACAGTTGGGGCATTTGTCTAGCGGCCACAGGGCTAGAGTCTCTCAGTCACTTCTCTCAGTGTCCTGTAGAATGTCTGGCAGTTTCCTCTGTGAAGCAGGAACCTAAAGGACTATTTTGTCAAGCAACGTTCAGTGGTCACCTGTCTATGTGTCCTGCATGTCCAGTTGATCAAGAAGTCCAAGCAAGGACAGTTTCTTGCCCAAATGGCTATTTTTGCCAAAGTGAAGATAAACTCCATATGAAGTGTGTTCGATGCCCATCCTCCTCTCTGAAGTAAATTGGTGCTGCCAGGAACAGCCATGTCTCACTGTCCAGAAAGTCTAAATTTTAAAAGTATTTTAAATGCTATATTTTGTAGGTCTTTGAAGTATTTGAAGATTACCTATCTATCTGAAATATCTCTGTGTATACCTAGAAGACTTAACTAACATGGCTACGAGTATGATTATCATAGATGACTAATTATTAATCTATTTTTAATTATCCATTACAATTTTAAATGAGCTGTACAAGCATAATACCTTAAACAAGAGTAGAAATATACACACAGTATAACAAAATTAACTTTAAGTTTGTATCAATAGACTAAAATCTATTCCACTGTAAAACATTTTAAACAAGTTGTTGCTCTTTAGAAATAAGTTCATTATTCTACCCTTTCATCCTATTATGTCTATATCATATCTCCTTTTTTTCTTTTGAAACAGATCACATTTATAATCAACCTGATTTAAATAAAAATGTTGGTTTTTCTCTGTCCCACACCAGAGGGCTCTTTTGATTTGGGACACAAGACTCTCTTAACCTTTGTTTTTTGTACTATGTCTGAGTTTAGAGAAGAATTGAGTCAATCCAAAGTAGTGCATAGCCCAGATACTTTTTTTTTTTAACTAGCAAAGGCTAAATCCACCATGCAGCAGAGTAAAGTGCTGCTTATAGATTTCTCATTCCCTACACACTGCAGGTCAGACGCACACGCCAGGAACCCGCCATAGTAGCTCAAACTGGCAGGCTGCCATTAACTTGAGAGAGACAATTAGGAAGCTGTTTTTGTTTTAGAATATTTTTTTCTCAGGTTTTAGGTGGAAACTCTTGCCAACACATTGACGCCATTTGTAGGTGGAGTTTTCCTGCCTGGCCCAGTCAGGACAAATCTCTCTTACCCGCCTGTCCCACAGCCCATGGTGACTGTTTCCATGTTAGGGCCCAGACACATTTACCCTTCACTGTCTCACTCTACCCTCTCCAGAAGTCTCATAGTAGCCTCTAGTCTTTAAAGTGTCCCAAGGGAACAGCTTCCTCCATCACTTCGGCCTGCTTTGTGCTCCAATGGTGAATACTTACAAGGAGTTCCCTGTCAGACTCTGCATGTCTGTCCCTCTTTGTATCCATTCTGAGACAGAAGGAGGAAAAATAAGAGAACACCACACTTTACAAAAACCTGAGCAATACCCCACCTTGATGTCTATGTGGGCTCAGGAAATCCTGGCAAGCATAATGCACTGACTGCAAAAGGAGCTACTAAAATGTCCTGGGCGAATGAGCCTGACTCTCCAAATTGTGAGCTCTTCTGCTGTCCAGCTGATGGACTCAGCCTTTCCTACAGCCTCTAAGTGTTTGTGAAGAAATGGATGAGCTGGGACCAAACCCAAAGCTGTCTGCGAGAGAGTCTCTCTGAAGGAACTGTAGGAAAGCTTTATTTTGAGGGCTTTTGCTTCTTTTTACTGACTGACTGGGGAAGATGAGCAAGTTTCCAGGGATTTTTGCTTTGGGCACAAAACTGTCTTCCTTGAATACACACCACTCACTCTGGGGAAAGTGTCAGCAACAAAAAACATATCAAAGCCAGCCCAGGAGAACACACATCTCCTATCTCCTATGGTGAAAAAAACAAAAGTCTTGACTCAAACCTCCCATGTTAAAGCTGGAATATGACTTTTCAAATTTAGGCCACGTAATGGGAAATGGACTCAGCCTTTCCTACAGCCTCAAAGTGTTTGTGAAGAAATGGAAGAGCTGGGACCAAAACCCAAAGCTATCTGAGAGGGAGTCTCTCAGAAGGAACTGTAGGAAAGCTTTGTTTTGAGTGCTTTTGCTTCTTTTTACTTACTGACTGGGGGAGTAGAGCAAGTCCCCAGGGATTTTCCCTTTGGGCATAAAAATCACCTTATTAAATATGCACCTGCAGAAAGTGTCAGCAAAGAAAAACATATAACAAAGCCAGCCTTAGGAGAGCAGACATCTCCTATCTCCTGTGGTGACAAAACAAAAATCTTGACTCAAACCTCCCTTGTCAAAGCTGAAATGTGACCTTAGAAACTTTAGCCATGTGAAGGGAAGTGGAAGTGGTGGACATGATAGGCACTCTGGAAAAGGTAGTTTGTATTGGCATGCCAATATACAGAAAGGCAGCTTAGGAAAAGAAGTCTGAAAGATAGTGATACTATAGAGAAAAGCATGCTGGGAAAGACAGCATAGGCAATACCTGCATGCCAAATTCCTCACTGGGCTCTACAGGTTGCCTCATTTAGAGGATCCAGTTTATTGGTGAACATAGGATGGGCTTGTGTGTTTGGAATTCAATATTCCAAATGGATATAGCACACTGTTGACAGAGAAGCCCTAACTCCCTTGTGCAGTCTCTTGAAGCACCTGATGTCAGAAGGGGCGAGGCGTTTTCCATGTCAAAATCGGGCCCAGGTGTCATGTCTTTTTGTCTTCCAATAAGCCAATATAGATACCATGGCACAGCAGCAGCTCTGGACAGGGATCATAGCTACAAGTAGGTCTCTTCTTCTGGGGACAACATAGAGGCATGGAGGCTCTTCTAGCCACCCTCTGCACTGGTGTTGCTGCTGTGAGGGCTGAGTGCACAAGAGGTCAAAGGTGGGCTCACTGGCCCTTTGTTTTATGTGAATGCCACAGACAGAGATGTACTGGGGTTTGAAGAGGCACAACTCCAAGGTCTACAGACTCTGCATGTCTGTCACTCTTTGTATCCATTCTGAGACAGAAGGAGGAAAAATAATAGAACACCACACTTTACAAATGCCTGAGCAGGAACCCACCATGATGTCTATGAAGGCACAGGAAATCCTGGCAAACATAATGCACTGACTGCAGAAGGATCTTTTAAAATGTCCTGGGTGAATGAGCCTAGCTCTCCAAATTGTGAGCTCTTCTGCTGTCCAGCTAATGTACTCAGCCTTTCCTACAGCTTCTAGCTGTTTGTGATGAAATGGATGAGCTGGGACCAAACCCAGTGGTGTCTGGGCGAAATTCTCAATGAAGGAACGGTAGGAAAACTTTTTTTTTTTTTTTTTTTAGTGCTTTTGCTTCTTTTTACTGACTGTTTGGAGGAGATGAGCATGTCCCCAGTGGTTTTTCCTTTGGGCAATGTTATGCCCAAGTCATACCCCAGAGAGACCACCAATGACCAAGCATGTCCAGAATGCAACAGAAAGTTTTATTGTGTGCAGCACAGTACAAGCTGGCAGGGAACTCATCCCAAGCAGCCAACCCTCCCAGAGCAGGGAGGTAGGGAGGAGTTCCTCTTTGTTTGATAAGCTAGCTTTTTAAAGGCAAAAAACCACGAGTTCCTCTATGTTGTGGGGGAGTTAGTACAGGTACAATTCTAACTGGCTAAATCTTCCCAGGCCTCTGTGTTATCTTATTTTAGTTTGTCCATCTGCTCTGTTAGAACTTTTTCAGCCCATCTCCAGAGTTGAGACGTGAAATCTTAGGCATTGTGACATCCATGGTCAATCAGTCACCACCAAATGGCCTGGCTTTTGTCCAGTATTTGGGGCACTCTTTTGTTTATTAGCTAGTAAATGATCCCGAGGTCTTTGCTGGAGAGAGAAACAGCTGGTGTAGATCCAGGTGCTCTGTCTGGTACAAGCTCTAGGCATCAGGGAAGTCCAGCTACTCAATGCACTGTTGTAGTGGGATTCCCTGTTTGACCACACTAAACCTTCCCTGTGGAAAAGGAGGCTGGGATCTACAAGTTCAACACAGCTGGGAGCATGTCAATGAAGTGGTGAGCAGCTGTGCAAAGTGACCATGAGTGTGAGAGTTATCACACCTCTAGTGTTCAAAGAATGAAGAGGACCTAGAGCACCTAGAGGGATATGAATGATCTCTGTATGAAACACCCACCCCAGGGATCCTTCACTCCTCATCAGTATACCAGGGGTATATTCATTCCTAGAAATGTTGCCAGTTGTACACTTGGGCATACATAACATGGTGAATGGAGATGAGAAACCCTCAAGGACCTTCCCACACTTCTCACCTGGTCTTCCATTTCAAATCTAGTCATTGTCCTCTCTGACACAGAAATGTCCTGGTCTGAGGTTGGATAACTCAAATTTTCAAATCCATGACCTAGGTTTGGGGAGAGGGAGCATCAGACACAGCAACATCTACAGAGTCCCAGTGCCTGGGCCCTCACAGACACAGCAAGACTTTGTGTTCCCTGTCCAGCCACCAACAGGGAAGGACCTTGGTGCACAGTTGACTGTGGCTTAAGCCAAGGATGTTCCCATCAGGGATGCCTCATGATGCTTGACTGTTTTGCCATTTCTAGTGACATCCAAAGAGAAGCCAGTGAGAGGAGGCCAGAGCAGAAAGGATTGGGTGATGCATACCACATGCCCCACTCAGTGCCTTCTTTTCACAGTAGAAAGGAAAATCCTGGACAGTGATGGGTGTCCTCAAGGTGACTGAGATCCTGGTTGTGACAGGAAGCTGCACCAGGGGCTGAGGGATCACCCAGATTTAGGAGGGCTGCCTGGTGACATGGTTTACCTGGAATGATCACTGGCTCAGAAACTCCTACAGGTATATGTGAAGAATGATGGGGTCCCTCAGAAGGAACATGACTTCTTAATGCTAGGTGTCTGCTACAGATACCCTCTCAGGCTGACTTCCAGCATTTATCTTCCCCCTTACCTGCCTTTCCCATTACTAGCAAAAGAGCAGAGCATATTATATGTCTTTGGCCCTGTTGAAACTGCCAACACTCCCAGGGCCTGAGAGCCAAGAGAGATTCTAGAACACCATTTCATCAAAAGTGAAATAGCAAGAAATTTGTTTTCAGTGCCCATAGATTCTTCACTATGCCAGAGAGACATCAGATGCAGTCATCCAGTCGGGCAGCGTGCCAAATGCCTGCTCTCAAGTGCGTCTGTCCATCCCTTCTTTCCTCCCGGACTCTGCCCAGCTGTGCCCTTCACACAAGACAGTCTTCTCCAACTCCCTGTACTTCCATGCACCCTCTGAGGTCTGTGACTCTGTTTACCTGTTTTCAAGTGGACTTACCTCACTACCTTTGTCTTCCTAGTTGTCCTGGACTCTGCCAGAGTGCCAGCTCCCTGTGGACAGCTTGGCCAGCAGACTGCCGATCCTGGGTTCCAGGCCCTACTGAGGGCCTGGCACATGGCCATGTCCATCCAGTGTCAAGTGACAATAAAGGAGCTCAGATCATTGCACAAAGGAAGCCCAGAAGCTGGACTCAAATATCATACCAAATCGTCTCTGTGATTCCTTGTAAGGAAAGAATTGTGACTCGGTTATATAGGAAGACCTGCTCCCATGGTGCAGCAGAGGGACTGGAGCAGGCACATGGCAGGAAGTGAGGAACAGGCTGCATGGGTAGAAATGTGAGCCCACCTCTGTCAGATGTCCCACACCTGGAACAAAATCCCAGGAGTTGAAGTGACACAGGTCACAGGGCCACCCTCTGACACCTCTGGAGAGACCCTCCTACAGGTTCTTCCCATCTAGAAGACTCAGAAGAACGCTGAAGGAGATTCAGGGAGAAATGATTGCCTTCTCTATGACAGAGCTTCGGTACAAGGACACCAGTATAGAGAGCAGGTCTGAAGAGGGCATCGGTGGTTTCACTGTCTAGTTCCCAGGGATAGCTGGGCCTCACAACTTCTTCCCATCCTACTTCCTACTGTCACAGTCCCTCTTGTCTCAGTGTCACCATAGGGACAGGAGCACACAGTAAGGGCAAGCTGGCTGTCTTATATGAAGACGGGGAATCAGCCCAGGAGCTTGAAAGGCACAACAGCCTTTTCCACAGTATCACATATAGGCAAAAGTGCTTCTGCAGTACATGGTGACAAAGCCCCAGCTCAGCCCAGACTTCATCTGGCTCATGACATTCGAGGGACTGCACACGTCCTAAATATCCATACAGACATGGAAGAACAGAGAGGTCCAGATCCCTGTCCCAAGTGTCTTCCACAAAATCTGGAGCAAGATTCTATTGTGACTGTTGGAAGGAAATGTCTTCTGGGTGATTGGATGTAGAATACATGGAGTAAGGGAGGGGGAAAAGGACAGCATTAGTGCCCAATGAGAATGAGTTTCTTTTCTTCTTGGCATGTAGGGCTTGAAGACACCCTCAGCGCTTCTTGCGTGATCATCAGATACTTTGAATGGCTATCCTACTATCCTCTGCCCTTTCGAATGGAGTCAGTTACCTGTGGAGAATCCCGTGGCACTGCAATCAAAATGACTTCTTGGTTTCCCTGCTGTCCTATGGACTGGACATGCAGCAGGAGATACTAAGCATCCAGACAAAATATCAATTGGCAAAAGAATCCTGTAAGGCATGCCTTCAGTCTACTCCTCGGGCTCTGCAATGACTACATCAGTGTGGAAGCAGTTTGAAAATTAGGGTGCCGCACTGGTGGAAAGAGAATTGCTTCTGAGAGTTTCTGAATCTCATGCAAAGGACATTCTTTTTTGAATAAGAGGGTGCTAGGCTCAAACTGGTGGCTATTCTTGGGAAAACAGAAGAAAATAAAAAGCATGAGGACATTTTACCCTGAGACCTGTCCTCAGGTAGGTACCAATTAAAGAACAGATGTTTAAAAGCCAATGGCATGTTCACTGGCTCTTGGTTTATGGAGAAAAGCAGAAGTGGAAGGATTGATGTGGCATTGAAAAGTCTATGGCCAGGGTCCCAATCTTTGCCCAGGTCCTTCAGATATGCCCAAGGTTCTGCAGAGCATTTCAGCATGAGAAATATCCCCGTATTTTTCTCAGGATTTCTCTTCTACACTGATGCACAGATGATGTTTGAGTCACATCAAGGTCAGAGAGCACAGCTAAGATGGTGTGGTCTGGGCAGGTTTCTCATGGAAGAGTCTGTGAACTTTGCTCATGTTTGGGGAACCATGGGTGTGTCTGAATATCTTGTAGTGGGTGACTTCTGTGGTGAAACTGCCAATGTTGGTGACTGAGGGTTTTTAGTTTCCCAGAGACAAGAACTGGAATATTGGATGTCACTCCTCAGATGTGTTCCTGCAGTCTAAGAATGGTGTTTCCTAAGCAGTGGACGTGGTAGGTGTGGCCTCCCAGGCCCGACACAGCATTCTCATCAGGTTCTTTTCTGAGAAAGAGTTATGGAGCATTGAAGGGCTCTGGTCTAGTGTCCAACTCTACCCATGTTGTCTGCATCCAAGTTGGTGCTTTAGGCTTTGTTTTGTGGCAGTATGTGATCACTGTTGTGGTCTGTTCATATGGTTCTGGGCTTCTTTTCCTGCAGCCAGCAAGCTTCCTCCTCAGCCCATTCAGATATGATGTCAAAATAGATGATATCATGATGTGGGACAGGGAGGTTGTGTTCAGATGCTGCGACCTTTGGAGAAGGGACATTTCAGACTAAAATGTAGCACAGATGCTTCTCATTCCCTTCAGGATAGAACCTGTGACCACTAGGTCCCTGCAAGACCAGAGGTGTGGATGCTGAATGACGACCAGGTGATTTGGATGAATAAGGTGCATGTGAGGATGGTGAATAAGAAGAAGGTGAGCATGTGAAAAAAGTGCAGCTGTCTATGGACAGCAGTTCAGGCAAGCTCTCTCTAGAGTGGTGTCTGTTGCACAGGTGAACTCAAGACACTTTAGAGATCATAAGTAAAACATGATTGACTGGGTTGTCATATATATCACAGTTGCAGCGTAGGAAGAAAATAATACACACTTTTGTCATATGATCCTTCTGAGGTTGAGGAACCTGGTGTTTCCCCTCATACTGAGTTGGGGAGACATGAGTGTAAGACAGAAAACCCCAGAGCTAAAGGTTTGGAGTGGGGTGGAAGGGAAGGAGGGTGGATGAAGGGAGAGAAAAAGAATTGGGAGAGAAAGGATGGAAACTTGAGGCAGATATAGATGGAATGGGTTAGAGTGCATTTCTTGGGTTCAACCCACTTTACTCCCATCTCTGTTAATTAGTGTATAATTTATAAAGGGTGAAACAATACAAAAATGGTGCTTGTGTTCTTGTATGACAGTAGTACAACAAAGCAGTACAGGATAGCTAAGTTCACCAAAGGTTCAAACTGATATAACCATGGAGACACTAAGGAAAGGAGCAGTTTGGTTCTCTTCATCTCAAAGCAGTGGACACTGCCTAGTAGTGATTTATCTTAAACTGAGAGACAAGATTAATCAGGTGTTCACTTGAGATTTAGAACTAAGGAACTTGAGGAATTTTCCTTGGTAGTGGGAGATAAATACAAAAGGGATTGGTTGCTCAAGACGTCATTCCCTTTCAAGGTTTGTGTAAAAAATTATGGCAAAAAGAAGACTGTAGTTCCATGTGTAGTTTGAGCAGAGTGACAGCCCACAGTATATATGTGGTGAGGTTCCTGGGCTGTCTCGAAGTCCAGTCTAACTAGAAGCTCAATGTGCAAGGAGTCCCAGTCTGCCTGCCGCCCATGTCCTGGGTTTCCCAGAAAGTGACATTCTTCACCTCCATGTGCATCATTCCAGGAAATCGCCTTTTTAGTCTTGCTAGTTCTGTTGTACCTACCTGAGATTGACTGAAGCAGAGCTCTATGGACCTGGCTTAAATCTGTGCTTCTCTTCTTGGAGTAAATAATGTTTCCTCTCCTTAACACCCCCGACAGCTTTCTGTTGGAGAGTAAGCTCAGGGCTGCTGCTAAGCAAGGACTCTACCAGTGAGGTATGTCCCCAGCCAGCAGTTTCTTAACTTTTGTAGCATCAGTGTCCAACACCTATGTGCTGAGGTGGTGTTGGTAACAGTTTAAATAGAACAAAAACAACCTGTATTGTGGTTGTTTCTTTTAAAAAAGTAAAATAAAAAAACTTCTATGGGAGTCTACAATTCAGATCCCAGATAAATACACTGAGACTATTATTTATGAATGCCTGGACTCAGCCTGGTATGTTTCTTGCCAGCTTTTCTGTCTTCAATTATCCCATTTCTCTTACGTACCTCTGGCTTCTGGGCTTTTTACTCTTCTTTATTCTATATATCTTTCTTTTCTTCTTATTCCATAGGTGGCCCATGGCATCCTCCTCTCCTTTTTTCCCCATTCTCCCTTCTTCTCTTGAACCTAGGTTTCTCCTAATATCTCTTCTTTTATATTTATTTATTTATTTATTTATTTATTTATTCATTCATTCATTCATTCATTCATTTATTTATTTATTTTGGTTTTTCACGACAGGTTTTCTCTGTAGCTTTGGAGCTTCTCCTGTACTAGCTCTGTAGACCAGGCTGGCCTCGAACTCACAGAGATCTACCTGCCTCTGTCTCTGGAGTGCTGGGATTACAGGCAAGCACCACCATTGCCCAGCTGATGCTTTTCAAATACCCATCTTCTTACCATCATACTCTCCTAGTTTAATATGTAGACTTCGTAGGAACTGGAGAGAACTTACACAGTCCAGGGAATTCCCCTATCTCAGAACACAGGTATCTATCTCCAAGACTCAACCAGACACATCTTTATTTCCCATTCTAAAGAACTGGAAAATTCTACCACTAAGAACTTGGAGAGAAGGATCTCAACTTCTACTGTACCCAGTTCTAATCAAATTATTCCTTAAGAAATTTTAAGTCTGGGGTTGGGGATTTAGCTAAGTGGTAAAGCTCTTGCCTGGCAAGCACAAGGCCTGGGGTTCGATCCTCAGCTAAAAAAAAAAAATAGAAAGAAAGAACGAAAGAAAGAAAGAAAGAAAGGAAGGAAGGAAGGAAGGAAGGAAGAAAGAAAGAAAGAAAGAAAGAAAGAAAGAAAGAAAGAAAGAAAGAAAGAAAGAAAGAAAGAAAGAAAGAAATATTAGGTCTTTGATGTCTTGGCCCCCTGGAGAAGTTATGTTCCAGTTGGCTTTGTGTCCAGGCAGAGAGGAGGGAAGATACCTGTGTACAGGAAGGAAGAGTGTCAGTGAGTGATGCCCTGTGTACAAGAAGGAAGGGAGCTGGTGAGAGATAATCCGGGCCTCACCCCAAGGTTCTGATGAGACACCTGGATTCTAGCTATGATTGCCTCACTCATGGAGGGATCTACCAAGGACAAGAATGAAATCTCTATGCAAAAAATCCCCCACTTTAAGAGTTCTTCACAATCTTGATAGCTAAGATGACTCTCTATTCTGAAATTTCTAAATGAACACCTGCAAAACAACCATCCTCTTTTTAAGAATCTGGGCTCATTCAAGTGGAATGTTTTCCTCAGATTGACTCTGGGTTCCCTAGGACCCCAGTACAGATACAGGTCCAATTTTCCCTGTCTGAATTCAAGATAGCAAAATGCATTTAGGAAGCTTCACCAACAACGATGACCAGTTATATCCAAACATTTAATTCTATGACCCAATTGTAAAATGTAGCCAACAACGATGTGATATTAATTGTAGACCAGCAACTCTAAGAATGACAGGGCCCTCCTCATTCACTCCTGCAGGAACTTCCCTAGGAGGCTCCTGGGCACGTGGACCCTAGCGTTCCTGATGCCACAGAGGACCGAGTGGTTGGACAAATGCCCTTCACCTTGCCTCACCTCTTCTCATGTCCTATGTCTGTGTACACCAGGTGCCAGCTCCACTGTCTCCACTATGCCTTACCTGTGCCATCCCAGAGTACTTTGCCTACCTTTGTTAGAACTGAGGGAAAAAACACACAATAAACAATGTTGACTCCAGGCCTCAGCCCATGTGAACAGTGCCCTTTATTTAGTAGAGAAAGGGTGGTCTTGCCAGATGCAGATGGTTAAGCAGATCGCTGACTCTCCTCCTGCCCTGGGGGTCTTAATAGTGAGACAGTATGTCTTAGGGAGTAGAGCAGTTTTTCTGAATCCCAAAAAGAGTTGAGTTGGTGTCACTATTGCAAAGCAAGGGATATTTCTCCATAGCCATAGATGTCCTGGTATCACACAGAGGAACACTAAAATAGTCACATGGAGAGTCTAATGATTCTCTTGGCATTGCTGCCCATGCCACGGTATTTGGGGTGGTATTGGCCTCTTCTCAGGTGGCTGAAGAATAGAGATACCCTGGCTAGAAGAAGGAGCAGAAGCCAAGTAAGAGAGAACCACGTCTTCCTAGAGACACAGTCAATAAAGTCTGAATATGAAGGCCCAGTGAAAAGCTGGTTCCAGAATAGGATCATCTGAGGCTGAGACTTGATATAAAGGCCAAGAACAGTTCTCTGTCTCTAGAAAGGATACTGCCAGGGTAGGCCTTGCCTCACAAAAGGGCAGGGAGCTAATGTCTGCACAGCCTTCTGAAGCCAAGAGAAAGATGAACTTGAGCCTAGGTGCTGTGGGGAAAATCGGTCTCAGGGAATGAGGTGCCACAGGCCATGTTCCTTCCGGGTGAACTGAGTTTGTCCTGGTGGCTTTTCTATGTTAGTCACATCACTGGAATCCATTGCTTCTGGAAGGCTGGTGTAGACTTCAGAGTCTGCAAATGCTATTGACCATCTTAGGCCAAACACAAAGGTCAAGTCAAGCAGAGAGAATAAAAGAGGATCCTACACCAGACTGGGGTGTGACTTTTCTCAATGAAACTGCAGGGAGAGAAAATCCATGAGAAGCCCCTTCTATAGCAGGGGAAGCCTGGGACACAGGGAGAAACCAAACTTCCAAATGGCAGAAAAGGCAGGGCCAAAGGTAGCTTTGACCTCCACAAGGTCTCAGATCCATGCTGGCAGCTTAACCAGAACAGCAGGACGGGCATAGCAATGATCCAGGAGCACAATGCTGGTGAAGTCACTCTGGTGCCTAAAGAGCCTGCCTGGATAGGCACACAAGATGGGAATCTTGAGTTTCATTGCCTACATATACTGCACATCCATTGGGTCTCTTCTCTCATTTGCTCTTCAAATGGACAATAAAGCAGGAAACTCCCTCCTGCCTCAACACACCCATCTGCCCCAGCTGCAGCCTAGATCTCCTATGGATTGGTTTACAGCCTTCATACACAGTTTCTCCAACAACATCTTCCCTGGGGGAGTCTGACCTTGTGCTCCAAGCTAGGAACGAAAAACAAACAACAACAACAAAAAACAGCAACCAGAGCAGTATTCCACCATGATGTGTATCTGGGTTCAGGGAATCCTGGCAATCATAGTGCACCTACTGCAGAAGGAGCTGCTAAAAATATCCTGGGTGAATGAGCCTGGCACTCCAAATTGTGAACTCTTTTGCTGTCCACCTGATAGACTCAGCCATTCCCACAGCATCTGGCAAGTGATCTTAGTGGTTAGAGGGCAGGTTTAGACTTAAGACACCCTTTAAGCAAAAAGATGAAATGCAAGGAGTCAGAACTCCTCTACCGAGGAGATCATTCCACATCTGGAGTGTAGCAGGCATGGAGAGGAAGAGTAGGGTGGTGAACAAGAGAGGTGGGTTTCCATGGCTCCTTTACCCCTGCAGGACTCTGGGCATTCTGGAGCAGCCTACTGCCAGCTCTACACATCACCTGATGGCATTACATTGATGAACTTTCTCCCATTTCTACCAGGTAGCATCACTCTGAAGTAAGCCCTTAGTGTGTGTGGTTGAGCAGCAAGATACAGACATGGCTTAATGGAACTCCATTCCATCAAGGTGCTTGGGTCTCAGGAATATTTTAAGTATGTCAGTCAAGAGGACTGGGATGTGATGCTTGCCTAGTTGGCTCTTTCCTCAAGAGAAAAACCTGGTGAGCATTTGTCACTGGTCAACAGACGTTGGTTCCTCCTCAGAAGTTCCACTATAGATTTCCCCTTCAGTTGGACAGATAACTGTTGGTGGAAGATGCTTCCTACTTTGGAGGAGATGAGAGGGAAATATTTTAAACATTCTTTGAGTCCTCTCCTCCAATTCCTGAAAAGTGGTCCCTTTAAAAGTGGTCAATATTGCTGAAGCAAGAAGAAAACTCTGACTTGGAATATCACCCTCAGCTTCATTACATGTTCACAACCCCATATTCATTCCTATTTCCTCTCTCTCTCTAACTCTTCCCACACACTCGCTCTCCCTTTCCATCTCCCTCTCTCTCTCTCTCTGTCTTTCAAGAGAAGGAGAATGTGCCTGAGATGTTCCCAGGTTCTCCTGGTCGTGAGCCTGGTCTCCAGAGTCACCCATTTTGTTGTTACTGCATTCTGTAGCAGAACGTTTTGTGACTTCAAATCTCTGTCTTCCATGTCCTGGTTCATGGCTATGGCACTTACTTAGCCAGATGGCCGCCTCTCATAATACCAACCAAAGAAAACACTATGCTGACTCTTATGCACTTTCAGGGTTCTTTCCTTCTGCTGGAATCCCCATTCTGCAGCTAAGCATTGTTTCTGTTTATCACCTGCAACATCCCAATGATGATGTTTGAGTGATCTATTTTCTTGATAAAATCCACTGGATTCTACTGCTCCCAAAACACCCTTGAGGAGCTCTGAAGTCAGTCTTCACAAATAACTGGGGACCAAAGAGGTTGGAAAACTTAGGAACCCTCACCAAATTAGCCAAAGCCTGTCCTGCAGGAGGGCCTCTCTAGACCTGTGGAGTGTCCAGCTGTCTAACATAGGCAGGCTGCAAGGGCCTCTATATACACATGCAGGCATGATTTCCAGGTCAAGCCATTGTAGTTGAGGGCATAAGCAAAACTGCAGTGGGATGACCCTGGTGATTCTGTAATCCTGAGTTCAGGTTGACCCAGTAGAGCAAGGTAGAGAGGTTTCAGAAGCTGAGGTTGCAGTGAGACTGTAAAGGCCTGGAACCCCAGACTGAAATGCTGTCTGTCAGCACTGGGAGGGACAAGTGGGGGGAGGATGACATGGAGTCAATATGGTTCACAGGCTGAACACTTGGACCTCTGTGTTGTAGTATGGACACAGATACTCATGCACATACACACTGGATCTTATATTAAAGAGTTATATGGAGTAAGCTCTTTGACACCTTCTTTCTGTAGCTCCCAAGAGGAGGAAGAGCAAGCATTCTGACCAGTAATTACTATTTAAGGAGGTGAGGTCCCATTAAGTGGCTTGATGGAAGTCACACAACACATGAGATTTATGGGTCTCTTGGGTCTGCAGGCTGTAGGACTCTTTGATCAGTTCCATCCATTTCTCCATTTGTAGTGCCCCAGTGCCCTTGCAGTGTATACCTGGCTCTACACTTTGCCTCTAGACAAATATCTATGGCATTGATATTGTGGACTGCAGCTAACAGGCTATTCCTACTTGGTCAAAAAGTGGAATTGTTCAGGTGTTGTTTCAATCAGCTATGACAAGGGGATGATAATCCTGGGATTTAAGCTTGGGGACATTGTCATTTCAAGAAAACCTATAATTTTCATCTTTTGGGAGGACTCTGACTTTTTCTGCCCGTGGATTACCTGTGAGCACGTGGAAAACTAGTTTTACAGAGTCAAAGATAGAAGTGGTGCACCATGACTTGCAATCACACACAATTAGTTCAAAATAGCACGTAGTTGATCTCATGTGGATGATGTCCCCATAGCTGTTTGTCACTTATGTCATGGTCCATGTAACCCACTACAGGTCTGTGGTGATTATGGTGATGCCATACCTCAACCTTAAGTCTCCAGAATTGCAAAAGAAGATGACCTAAATGGATTAGACCCTTGTGAGTACTGGCAGTGTCTTAGTGGAAAGAAAATGTCTAGGGAGGGAGTGGTGTAGAGAGCCTTGAATGGAAGGACCTGCATTATGACATCATATTGTACAGATGTTTTCAATCCTCCTCAGAGGTTTTAGAATATACCTCTAGCCACCTTGATCTTCTCTATAAAATAACCTATAGCATGAGGTGTGACTCAGACCCATGAAACCTGACCTTATTCCAAGCCCTGGATACCAGTCAGGAAAGAGTCAGTTCTGATCTTCCATTTTCTATTTTTTTTTTAGCCTAGAACACAAAGTCAGTCCCCTCCAGGGAATTTTTTGCTGGAGATTCTGTGTATGAAGGCTGCAAACCAATCTGTAGGTGATCTGGGCTACAGCTGGGACAGATGGATGGGTTGAGGGAGGAGGGATTTCTTGCTGTAGTGTCCATTTGAGGAACAAACGAGGGAGGGCACCCAATGGACATGCAGTATTGGGAGGCAATTGAACTCAAGACCCAACCTGTGTGTCTATCCATGCAGGCTCATTAGGCACCAGAGGTACTTCATCAGCATTGTGCTCCTGGATCATCACTATGCCCGTCCTGCTGTCCTGGTGAGGTTGGCAATATGGCCCTGCCTTTGCAGCCATTTGGAAGGTTGGTTTGCTCCCTGTGTCCCATGCTTCCCCAGTGAGAAATGAATCTTCTCATGGCTTTCTCTCCCTTCAGTTTCATCCAGAGAAGTCACACCTCAGCCTATCCCGTGGCTCCCCGTGCTTGAATTCTGGCAGGATCCAATCACAGATTGACCCGTTCGCTTGGTTCCCCATATAAGCAGCTGCCCTTTTGTTCTCAGGGCCCCTCACCTCCTGCTCTCCCTTAATCAAGAGGCGCTCTAATAAAGTGTGATTCTGAGAAGAATCCTCGAATGGTGGTCGTTCTTCCTCGCTGGTCGAGGAGTTTGCCGCAGCAGGGTCTGCTCCAGGGCAGTCTACTTGAAGGAACCTGAAGTGTCACACTACTGAATGCTAGCCACTGAGTTCAACCACACTGGTGGTAGCCATCATGGCCATGCCTGAAAAGGTAGATGGTGGGACAGATAACTTCCCCTCTCCCAATATTCTGATCTCATTGACTATATGCTGGGTGTGGAACTCTGTCAGAATGGACCCGAACACTGACCTGCACACACGACATGAGTGAAAAGCAAGAAGGTGACTCAGGATGGAGAATCTGAGTATACAGACTCTCTGTTAAACAGAGTGTGTCCAGGCTTGTTCCACAGGGTGCTGGAGAGAAAGCTCACCAGAAGTGATTTTGCATGGGCTAGGAAACCAATCTCCAGAGCTCCTCATGAATTATTTAAAGCTAGAGTGAACATTTTAGTACTTACTAGGTGAAGTTATTTGTATAGGGCACAGCCTGTCAGCAGCCATTGTCAGAAACCATGGAATATAGACCATGGAGCAAGACTCTGCTGCCCTCTGCCTTCCTTGACAGACGTTAAAAATGTCAGTGTATCCAGATGTGGTACTAACATCAGCTTGAAGAAGTTATTCCACCCAAGTCTAGCTTATTCCAGCAGTGTGTTTACTGGAGCTCTTTGCAAAGGTATGGGTGCGGGATCACTTATAAGAGGGTTGACACAAGGCAGCTGCATATCTCCATGCCTGTCCCAGCACTGGCCTCAGCTTAGTGGAGCTGCCTTTCTGGAGCTCTCTCACAAACTGGGTATCTTGACATGCTGGTCATTGTTGTGGTTCATAGGCATCCCAGCTGGGCAGGACTATTTATGGCTTCTTCCTCAAAAACCTCCTTCTTAAAAGCCTGAAATGATCTGAGATACTCAGCTGCAAAGGCCTCTGACACATCATACTGGCTTAGATGTCTGAATAGGTAAGTATTGCCCTCTTCTATCCACTGAGGCAAAAACTATGAAGGTATCTTAGTTATTTTTGCTATTATAAGACACCATGATCAAGACATCAAGACAAGAAACTTATAAAAGCATGTGTTTAACTCAGCCTCATAATTTACATGATTAGTGTCCTGATGTTAAAGAAAGGCATGGTGAGAGGATCAGCTAGGAGTGTACACACACCCACAAGTAGGAGGCAGAGAGGGAACCACTAAGAAACTCATGGGCTTTTGAAACTTCCAAACCCACCCATACTGAGACACCAGCTCCAACATGGCCATTCCTCCTAATATTTCCCAAGCAGTTCTATGACTGGAGACCAAGAAATGAGCTTATGAGCCCATGGGGACCATTCTAATTCAACCGTTCAATAGATCGTTTGCATTGTCCTAGGGGAAAAAAGGTCCTTGAGGGAAAAGTAGTGACAGTGGCTGAAGGCTAATCTGAACAGTGTGCTGTCTATTTCTTGTTCACAGGGAGCAGTTGTGAGTGAAAAAAGGAGCAGCATATAGGTCAGAGGTTTGGGTAGCAATTTCATGCCTATACTCCAGGGAGCAGATTTTTGCAGTCTAAGGGACTCAGATATACCTGTGTTCTTGGATCCAGTTCTTGGGTTGACATTTCCCAGGAACTGTCAGGACAGGAGCAACGTAAGTGCTCAACCACACTTCCAGGCCAGCTTGTTCAGAAATAGACCACAGGAGTATGTATGTGGTGCTACTTACTATAGTTGGGTAGGCAACACTCTGAAAATTAACCTGCTGTGGTCTCAAAGGGACCCAGGTGGCACACAAATTCTATCCTGGAAATCATAGAGAAGCATCTGGGCTACATTTTTCTCAGAAAGGCCTCTTCTCTAAAGGTTGCAGCATCTGAACACAACCTCCCTGTCCCACATCATAGTATCATCTATTTTGACTTCATAAATGAAAGTGCTGAGGAGGAAGCTTAATGGATGCAGGAAGAAGAGGCCCAGAAACCATCTGACCAGAGCACAACAGTGATCACATACTGCCACAAAACAAAGCTTAAAGGGTCCACTTGGATGCAGACAGCAAGGGTAGAGTTGGACACTAGACCTGAGTCTTTCCATGCTCCATAACTCTTTCTCAGAAAAGGATCTGATGAGAATGGTGGGTGGAGTCTGGGCAGGATATTCTCTGAGTTATGAGCATTGACCACCTCCCCTGCTTAGGGAACACCATTCATAGACAGCAGGAACACATCCTAATAGGGGCTTCTGATATTCCAGATCATGTCTCTGGGCAGCTGAAAACCCTCAGTCACCGACTTTTGGCAGTTTCACCACAGACGTGACCCATTCCAAGATATTCAGAAACACCCATGGTTCACCAAACATGAGCCAAGTTCACAGACTCTTCCAGGTGAAATCTGCCCAGACCATACCATCTAAGCTGTGCTCTCTGATGTTGATGTGACTCAAACATCATCTGTGCATCAGTGCAGAATAGAAATTCTGAGAAAAACAGGGGGATATTTCTTACCCTAAAAGGTTCTGCAGAAGCTTGGGCTTATCTGAAGGACCTCTGCAAAGATTGGGACCCTGGCCATAGACCTTACAATGGCACACCAATCCCTCCACTTCTGCTTTTCTCCATATACCAAGAGCGAGTAAAGCTGCTGTTGAATTTTTAAGGTATCTTTTCTCAGAGTGGTACCTACCAGAGGACAGGTCATGAGGTAATATGTCCTCATGCTTTTCATTTTCTTCTGTTTCCCATGAAGAGCCACCAGGTTGTACCCATCTACCAGGAGGTCACAAAAGATTGTCCTTTGCATGAGATCAGCAAACTTTCAGAAGCAATTCCCTTGCCACTTGGCAGCATCCTGACTTACAAATTGCTTCCACACTGAAATAGTCACTGCAGAGGCCGAGGAGGAGAATGAAGGCATGCCTTTCGGGATACTTTTGCTACCTGAGCTCAAAAGTGATGCACACTGGTATCTTCTCCAGATTGAAATGCCAAGCCCTCCTACCTGTGTGATAGTGTTTAGAGACAGGTCTTCTGTAGGGAGGCAGGGACAGATTTTGTCCTGAGGGCAGGCCTTTCAGCATGGATTTAGATGCAGCTAGAAAGAAGTCCCTGTCATATGAGGACCCAGAGATGGGCAGCCTCTGCAGAGCAGTTAGGGTCCTCACCAGGAGAGGCAGGTTGCAAAGCCCAGTGCACAATTGGACAGGCAGGTATTGCCTATGCTGTCTTTACCAGCATGCTTTTCTCTATAGCATCACTATCTTTCAGAATTCATTTCCCAAGCTGCCTTTCTCTATAGTGGCATGCCAATACAAACTACCTTTCCCAGAGTGCTTATCGTATCCACCACTTCCCTTTCCCTTTACATGACTAAAGTTTCTAAAGTCACATTTCAGCTTTAACATGGGAGGTTTGAGTCAAAATTTTTGTTTTTTCACCACAGGAGATAGATTTGTGTCCTTCCTGGGCTGGATTTGTTATAAGTTTTTCTTTGCTGACACTTACCCCAGAGTGAGTGGTGCATATTCAAAGAAGTTGCTTTGTATCTGTGAGACCCTCACTCTATTCTCTAAGACGAAGAAGGAGGTTTATACAAAGATAACTTCATATCAATAGACACAAGCCATTTTCAAGCTTCAAGAAATGACAACACCAGTCCAGGGAAGTTAAATGTACAAAGTCAGGAAGAGCAATCTGGTAACAACTAATAAACAAAAGAGGGCCCCAAATACTGGACAAAAGCCAGGCCATTTGGTGGTGACTGATTGACCATGGATGTCGCAACGCCTAAGATTTCACGTCTCAACTCTGGAGATGGGCTGTAAAAGTTCTAACAGAGGAAATGGACAAACTAAAATAAGATAACACAGAGGCCTGGGAAGATTTAGCCAGTTAGAATTGTACCTGTACTAACTCCCCCACAACATAGAGGAACTCTGGTTTTTTGCCTTTAAAAAGCTAGCTTATCAAACAAAGAGGAACTCCTCCCTACCTCCCTACTCTGGGAGGGTTGGATGCTTGGGATGAGTTCCCTGCCAGCTTGTACTATGCTGCGCACAATAAAACTTTCTCTTGCATTCTGGACACCCTTGGTCATTGGTGGTCTCTCTGGGGTATGACTTGGGCATAACAGTGCCCAAAGGAATATCCACTGGGGACATGCTCATCTCCCACAACCAGTCAGTAAAAAGAAGCAAAAGCACTAAAAAAAA
>NW_023413102.1:0-26593 GCF_903995425.1 Onychomys torridus
ATGACATTTGGGAGTGTTATCTGGTTTCAAAACATGGCTTTTTTTTTACTCTGAAATGGTGAAGGATGTGATTCATGAACTTTTTTTTTTTTTTAGACAAGTCTCCCCTTGTAGCTCTGACTATCCTGAACTTGCTCTGTAGACTAGGCTGGCCTTGAACTCAAAAGATCTGTCTGCCTCTGCCTCCTGAGCACTGGGATTAAAGACATGTGCCACCAACACCTGACTGAAACATTTTAATTAGCATTGATTGTGCAAATAATAAGTTTTTTGGTCACTTTTAAAGGCTTTTAACATTTTTATTGCACTGGGGCAGGGTTCAGGCCACATGTCCATATGGCTGTCAGAGGATAACTTGTGAGAATTCATTCTCACTCTCTACCACATGGGCCCTGCAGATAAAACTCAGGTTGTCAGGCTTGGTGGCCAGCACCTTTACCCACTGAGGCATCTTTCTGGCCTAACTTTTGTTTGTAGCTTTTCATGCTAAAGTTGAATTATAGGGCTCACACATGCACAGCAAGCTCTCTTCCACCCAACCCTTCACTTTGTTGAGACAGCCTCATGGTGACATTTCCCACTTTCTTTCTTTGCTTCTTTTTTTATGATTTCTTTGTTTTCTGTACATGAATGTTTCACCTGCATGTATGTCTGTGCATCATGTGCAGTCTTGCTGCCTTTGGTGGTCAGAAGAGTGCATTGCATCGCCTGGAGCTGGAGTTACCATGTGGGTTCTGGGTGTTGAACCCAGGTCTTTCATAAGAGCAGTAAGTACTCTTATCCACCAAGCCAGCTCTTCAATTCCTTGTTCGCACAGTGCATTTACTTTCATAAAAGGGTTCCTATAGTTGGACTGACCCTAAGTCCTACAGCTCTGCTATTAGAGTACAACCAGAGCAGGGAGCCAGATCTCCTTGAGGGTTTGCATGCTCTCCTGTGGGAAAATCTCATATATATTTCCTATGCAGAATAGCCATTAGGTTGGTGGGGAGGGCATAGGCACAATCAGTGTTGGAGCAAGGTGGCACCAAGTTCCAGAGCCAAGGCTGTGGCAGTGCAGTGTGAGTCCCAGTGTGAGCATGGCCAGGGTAGACATAAGCCCAGCTGTCAGACAGGCAAGAAGCAGAGATTGTGCTCTGTTCTTCATAGCTGATTCTCTTCATGCCCTTGGGGGACTGGCTGGCACCACCCTATACAGGCTTGGAGTCTGCAGTCTGCTGGCTCTGATGCTGACCTAGACAGCCAGGGTTATTGTATGTGGATGCACAGAGTGACACATATAACTGGCAAACTTCTTCACTCTATTCCGAATATGCTTGGGTGTTTTCTGCAAGGAGAGTTCATGCTCCATCCGCCTGCCTCCTGATTTCCTACAGAGTCTTCAGCCTAAAAGCTGAAGATGTCACCACTGTCTGACATCTATGTTAAATGTAGTGGCTTGTTTTGTCCTCTGATTTTCAGGCAGACTTTATCAGGGTACACAATATATGACCACATTTGGTGTCTCCTTAAGCCCAAAGTAATAGTTGTAGTAGACAAGCATGTCCTGAGTGTGCCATAAGAAGCCACTTGCTGGCACCTCTACAGCATGCAGAAGGACAGGCCCATCAAGATGTCTCAGTATTGAAAGTGGTTCAGCAGACATACATTAGTTTCCTATGTCTGTGCCCCAAGGTGGTTTTCCTTTTTTTTTTTTTTTTCCTCTTTGGTTTTTGAAACAAAATCTGCTTCTGGTGTAATAGACTTTGGTGATCTGTCCCCCACTGTGCAACTCCAGACCCACCATCCACTAAAGGCCATGGAGATGGAGCCATAGTTTCTGGTTGGGCCCTGGGAGCACAGGATATCCTGGAGAGGACCTGGCTAGCCCAGAGGCAGCAGTATTCAAGTTAAGGAACTATTTTTTAAATTTAATTTTGTCATTGTTGGTAGTTGTTCCTGGCAGCTCTGTGGAGTCCATTCTTTCCTTTCATGTTCCTGCAAGTTCCAGGGATCCAGCAAATCATCAGGCTTGCCAGGCAAGCACCTTTAATGGACTCAGCCAGCTAGCCAGCCAAACCATCCCTCATTTTTTTAGACACCGGGTCACATGTATCCCAGACTAGCCATGAAGTTGCTATGTAGCTGAGGACAGCCCTGAACTCCTGAGTGCTGGATTGGGCCTTGAGCACAGGAGCTACTAACTTCATAGCTCCAGGAGCCTGGAGGGTCTGCTGTCATCATTCCACCTGACTTTGTAGAAAATGAAGTTTCTTGGTTTCTCTGTGTCACAACCCAGCTGGCCTAGAACTTGCTTTGTAGACCAGGCAAGCTGGCCTCGAAATCATAGAGATCCCCCTGCCTCTGCCTCCTGAGTGCTGGACTAAAGGTGCATGCCACGATGCTTGGCGGTAATTTAGTCTTCTACAAGGAGATTTATAGAGGTTAGAGATGGCTCAACAGTGAAAAGTACATGCTTCTCTTACCTAGGACCTGAGTTCTGTTCCCAGTACAAACATCTGGCAGCACAACTGCTGCAATTCTTTCTCCAGAGGATCCACCACCTCTGGCCTGTACCAACGCCTACACTTTTGCCTGACCAGTGAGACTCTATTAGGATTATGAAATCATTTAGTAAGTAAAGGCTGATGATCTGAGTTCAGTCCACAGAGCCTACATGTAAGGAGAGAACCGACCCCTGTAAATTATCTTTGACCTCCACAGGTAAATTGCACACAACACAATAATTTATTTAAATTTATTTTTTCTAAGGGCTCCTTTAGAGTTCTTGTCCCCAGGCAAAAGTGTTTCCCCTTCTCATTTGTCCACAGATGTCAGCTAGGTGCTGGAACTTTCCTCCCAGCCAAGTAAAGAAGCAGCTTTGATAAACCAGGAAGCCTGGGGAGAGGCCACAGGCACCTCCACCTGCAGCCAGTGGTACTTCAGTCCAGATGCCCTCAGGGACCACAGCCCCCTCTCAGGATAGGACTGACTAATCACAATTCAGGCCTGACCCCTGAGTGTCTCCAGGCAGCCTGTCCTGCCACATAAGCACTTCCCATCTGCCTTACCAGTCCATTTAAATGTCCTCTGAGCCTTGTTCATGTATACTGAAGGAAGTTTGGCTGAGGCAGTATTATGAATAATACTTGCACTTTCTTTTCCCATACTTTCCACTTGGGAGCCTCTGAGCATTGAGATTGAAGGAGCCAGTGACCACCAGTCCTTCTCCCTACAATCACTTCCCCTGCGGCCTCAGACATAACAGTCTAACAGCCTCCTAATTTTTACAAAAGGCAGATGTTTGAGGATCTCAGACAACAGAAAGGGTTAGGGGGTGCCTGTCCATTACCTCCCAGATCCCCCAAGGAGTGTTTGCTGCCTTGCTTAGTGTAGCCAATGTACTGACTATTCCAAGTGTCTACATTTATTGTCTTTACAAAATCACTCTCAAGATACAAAGCTCAACTGAAAACCCATGTCAGTATGTGCCTTTGGCTTCAAGCTCTCTGGGGAATCATGCCTCTGGTTGGCAGGACAGCTGTGTGCATCCCCGAAGTGTCAGTGAGGGGTGCAGAGGCCACAGGGACACAAACCAAAGGCATTGTCATGGTCCACACATGTGGCAGGAGAGGCCTTTGTGTGGAGAAACCAGGAGGATGTGGACAGTGACATTACTGGGATTCACACAGAGTGAAGTGTCAAGGTGTCATCAGAGAAATTCTGAAGACACTATGTTATGCAGGGCCAACGAGCCTGCTCAGTGGGTAACAGTGTTGGCTGCCATACCTGATGACCTGAGTTTCATCCCTGGAACCCACATGCACATGGTGAAAGGTAGAACTGACTCCTGTAAGTTGTTCCCAAACCTTCACACTTGGGCTGTTTCTCTCTGTCTCTCTCTCTGTGTGTGTCTCTCTTTCTGTCTGTCTCTCTGTCTCTCTCTCTCTCTCATACACCCACTGAATAAATGCATATATAAATGAATGTAAGAAGAGTAATCAGAGGTAAAAGCCCTGAAAAAGTGAGGGGCTGGGATAGGATATTGCTTGGGTAGGCTTACCTAGCATGTTGTAAGGCCTCATATTTAATTCCAAGGTTTGAAAAATAAATTGTGTTTGAATCAAACATGCAGTCTTTTTTGTTACAATTTCCTAATACAGCGTATTAGCCTGGTCTTGAGGGCACACTCCTTTAATAACAGTGCTCCAGAAGCAGGCGGATCTCTATGAACTTGGTGCCAGCCTGGTTGTCTACATAGTGAGTTCCAGGACAGCAAGGGATACATGGGGAGACTTTGTCTAAAAAAAAAAGTCACATTGTATTATAGAAAAAGTATCTGCTCAGGACCCTCAAGAGAAGTTCTTAGTACAAGGGAGATTTCTTTGCCCCAGAGGGACAGAGGAGAGAGAATAAGAAACAAACACAAGGAATACAAGACAAGAGAGAAGTGGAATGGTACCAGAGAAAGGGACAGGGATATTTGTCCTAGAGGTACAAAGGACTGCCTCTGGATAGAGGAGAGATAGAAGTGGCCCGTAGGCAAATGATATTGAAAGGGAAAAATCAGTAGCCATCTTAAGAGACATCCCCCTTCCCTTTCTCTAAAGGTATTTGCTGACCAGCAGTTTTAGAACTGACCAGAAACTGAACTCATGAGAAGATAAGGTTGAAACAATAAATCAATGTATCCTGGACTTGGTAAAACAGGATATTGAGTGTAATGGACTCAACTGACCAGAAATTGAATTTATGGGAAAATAGGACTGGAATAATAAATCTGAATGTATATATCCTGAGTTCAGCAAAAGCAGGATATAGGGAGTAAAAAGTGTATGTCTTTGTAGTTACCTTGAATCCTGTTAGCCATCAGTAACTTCATGCTTATAGTTCAGCCAGTAACTACAAAGAACTACCTACCCATAGCCCCCTCATCAAATCCCAAGATATATAACTCTCTGGATGTAAACTTTTCCTACATAAACCCCTTCAATGAGTGCTGGGGCTGTCCTCCTCCACCTGCTATGTGTTTGGAATAGGGACCAAGCCCGGGGCTTGCTTGGTTATTAAAAAAAAAAACC
The DNA here is from genome assembly GCF_903995425.1 of Onychomys torridus. Lineage (NCBI taxonomy): Eukaryota > Metazoa > Chordata > Mammalia > Rodentia > Cricetidae > Onychomys > Onychomys torridus. Next base: position 5,061 of record NW_023413102.1, read on the forward strand.
TCTGTGTGCTTGCCTTGGATATTGGCTCTGTGATGGTCTTGCTTGGGGGTCTTGAGACCTGGGTACAACAATGATTTTTAAAGGTCAAATGGGAAATCTTGCCTTGGAATGAGGTACTTAATTTTAATTGGGAATGTTAATTAGGTGAGCCAAGGGGGACTTTTGAGCTGGATCATGGTAGTCAGCCTCAGGAAGAGGATATGGCCAAATAAGGGAATGGACCTTGAGGGCTAGCTTCAGGAATGTAATCTAATGATTTTTAGCAAGACAGAATCCAGATAAAGACAAGGCCTTCCTACAGAGGTAATTGGGAGAAGCAGGAGAAGGACAAGAAGGCCAAGGCCTGCCAGAGCTACGTGCTCAAATGGGCTAGTGTCCTTTCAGTGTATAACTGTGCACATAGCACTTTTGCTGGGTCAGACATCCTGGGTGTAGAGATGGGTCAAGGTCACTGGGAAGGTGTGGGCAGATTGCCTACAGATCCTGGGCTGAGGTCTAGCGGGAACTGTAGCACCCAAGACTTTGGTGTCTTTGTGAATTTCTCTCATAGATGCCAAAGAATGTCACTGTCAGTGGAGAGGACAATGGTGAATTTCAAGGGCCTGGAGGCCACTATTTCCAACTCAGGATGCCATTAGCTGACTGTACACTTCCCAGCTGATATTAAGGGGAAACTGAGGGAGACTAGGTGAAATGGAGGTGAGATTTGGGAGGTCCTGAGAGGCTCAATCACACCATGTTTATTAAGGAGGAGAGCAGCTCAAGGTGCCAGTGAAGCGATATCCCAAGTGTTCCTCAGGGTTGGTGCCTGTGAGTCAGTGTGATAATGGTTGGTGGGGACTCATGGAACCATGGAATCCAGTGTGGGCAGTGGTCAAGGTATAAGTGGCAGAAAGTAGAGAGCTGGTGTGGAGGCTGAGGAATAGGGGTGGGTTTTAAGTGCAGTGGGGGGAGCCTGCAGGGGCTGGTGTCTATGATGATCATACAGTCAGTCAACAACAAAGTTGTTAAGCTGTTTCCACAAGGAAGGTTGCTCACCTCTGTGCCTGGGCTCTCCAAGACTGGCCTAGAAAAGTATAACTAGCTTAGGCCACACAGCCACTGCAGAGTGGGGCTAGAAATAGCACCCTAAAATGTACCTGAGAGGTGGCAATTGATGAAGGCTTGTCCTAGAGATAGCATCCAGATCTAAGCAGTGTGGGTTGTCATGTCCAGTAGCTGTCCTACTCAGCCACTGTACCCCAGATAGGGGCCAATAGCTTCCACCTTAAGCACCTGCAATGATGTCCTAGAGCAAGATGCCAGGTTATACCCTAAGCTGTCATAGTGCCTGCACTCTCTGTGGTGGTCCAAGAATAATGTGGTGTATGGTATGGTCAACAGAATACCCTCACAACACACTCCAACTTAATGCTATGGGCTGGGATACTTGTAGAGACCCCCTTACTTGAGATCACCTCTCCTGGCACCTGGAAGATGCTCTCCTTCCTAGCATATCTAAGAGAAATCTGTAGAGACCCCATACACTTGAAAGATGAGGCCCAAGGTTGCTATAGACTGGAAAGTCTATGTTATCTAGATAGCAGGGGCCTAGTCCTGTGCCTGATGCTCTAGAGGTCACTGGTAATATAACTGACCCCTGAAGTCACAATCTTCTGCCTTTGGCAAACAATGGAATGTAGGTCTAGTCCAGAGGACATAAGCCTGTTTGTGAGCAGGGCCTGGTGACAGGTGACTTGGAGGCATAGTGGTCCAGGTCCCTGAGATGCCATTGCTCCATCTGCAGCTTGTCTTTGGGGTCGAGGGAAGGACAGGACTTTAATCTAGGACACAAGGGACTGTTATGCATGTGCTTGCCACAGCACATTCATGAAGGTCAGAGAACAAGTTGCAAGGAGTGGGTTGTCTCCTTCTGCCATTTGAATCCATGGAATCAAACTCAGGCCCTCAGGCTTGGCAGCAGGTGCCTTTACTCACTGAGCCATCTTGCCAGTCTGGGAGAGACCTTGTTAAGTACAGGGACACCAAGAGCAGAGCTGATTGGCAAGGTAGGTTCAAGAGTCTTCATTCACCCCTTGTAGCATTTTAGGACAATCATAGCAGAGTACCATGAAGGACCCAGGTGGCTTTTAAAAAGTCAGCACAGAGAGCAGACAAGATGGCTCAGTGGATAGTACTTACTGTGCACACACGAAGACCTGAGTCTGAATCCCTAGAACTCGTGTAAAAGGCACAAATGTTACACAGAGACAGCAAAATCCAGGAACTTGCTGTTGGGCCAGCCTAGCTATAGGCAATGAGTTTCAGATCCACTGAGTAACCCAATCTCAAAAATTAAGGTGGAGGCTGTAGACATGGCTAGGAAGTTAAGAGCCCAGCCTTGGCTTGGAAGTTCTAGTCCCCTTTGAGGCTTCTTTAATGGTCATGCCCACAAGGTGGGGCTGAGGGAGGAAGCTGAAGACCCAGGATGGAGAGGAGAGGCTGTTCTTGGTTCCGGGACCCTGGACGCTGGAGGAAGACCCAGCAAAGTAATCCAGAGAATACCGCCGGACTGCGCCATACCTTTCCCAGACCCTGCAACTTATCCCTTCATTTGTAAGTTACACCTCAAAATAAACCTCCCTTTTAACTATGTGGAGTGGCCTAAATAATTTCACCAATACTGCTGCTCTTGTTGAGGAACAGGATTCCATCCCCAGCATCCACATGACAGCTCACGACCTTCTGTAATGCCAATTCCAGGGGATCTGACACTCTCTTATGACCTTTTTTGGGCACCAGGCACACATGTAGTGAATAGACACATATGCAGGCAGAACACACACATAAAATAAATTTTTAAAAAATTTAAAGGTGGAGAAGGACTTGAGGAAGACTCCTGGCATCCTCTGACCTCCTCATGCACCCACAGGCTCATCCTTGCATGCAAACACACCTAGCAAGCACAAATATACAAAGCACAAAGGTTTGAGGTTTATTGTCTCAAATTTCTGAGAGGCACCTTGACAAGATCAGTGTCAAGGGTTGAGTTCCTCTGATGCTCTGAGGGAGAAACTGCCTCATTTATGGTTTCTTGTGAGCCCAGTCACTGTCAGCATCCCTTAGCTTGTAGACTCTTTACTCTTTTCTGCCTCTGTACTCACACATTCTTGCCCTCTGTTACTGTATCCTGTGTGGTTTTCTGTTTGATTTTACACAGTGTCTCACAGAGCTCATGCTAGCTCTGAATTCGAATTCACTATGTACTCAAGGATAACCCTGAGCTCCTGATCTTCTTTCCTTCACCTCTCCCTAATGCTATGGTGACAAGTGTACAGAACCCAGGCCCTTTGCTCTCCCTTTACAAGGACATTGGCCATCAGCCTTTCTCCTGTGAACCTCAGCTCCACTAATGATAGTCATGCCAACTGTTTTCCAAATAAAGCTATGTCCTGAGGGCTCAGGAGGGATGTGGTTTGAGGGGATATTTTATAAACTCTTATAAACCCTGAACAGCTCCCTCTTACCTTGGCCACCTGTCACAGAAGTGTAGAGTAGCAAATGGCAGTCCCTTGGCTTCTGTGCTCCCTGGATGCCTAAGAGGAGCTCCTGGCCTCAGGCTGGCAACACAATATGGCCTGTACCTTGTCCCTGTACTCTTGGGACAAGGAGTAGTAATTGAAAGTGTGCATACAGCTGTTGAGTGTGCTGAGTGTCAGGCTAGGCACATAGGGGATGGTGTTCAAGTAGTGTAGCATCATCAGCCATTGCAGGCTGGGAAAGAGACCAGCACCAAGGCCAGTATCAGTTATGTAAGTCTGAGTTCCCAGTGCACACAGGTTGCCTTTGGTTGCCAGAGGCATGTCCACTTATCCAGGGTAGAGCATCATTGTGACCCAGCATGTGATTGGAGCAAGCCAACCAGAAAGTCTGCTGCTGCAGAGAGAGGCAAGTCCAGGGTGGCTGAGGAGAGTCAGGCTACCAAACAGATCTGGCAGCCAGCAGAGGATGCACCATGGCCAGGCACCTGTCCAAGCTGACTGCAGCAATACGTGGTCATAGAGGGCAGCTGTGTCCACTGGGCAGGCAGTCAATAGGCCTTCCCCAAAGGGCCAGTCACTGTCAGAACATGCCCAGAAGTCCCTAGGGATGAAGCTGTGCTGGGGCTTTGACTCTTTGACTCTAGCTGTGGGACCTAGAGTGCCTTTATGGGAGACAGAGGTCACCAGTCAACAAATGCCTGCCCTGCTATGGGGACACAAGACGAAGAGAGGGTAACCTTTTGAGTCTCTAGTGTAGTTAGATTTTCCTGCCTGGCCCAGTCAGGACAAATCTCTCTTATCCTCCAGTCCCACAGTCGCTCAGACCCAACCAAGAAAGCACACAGAAACTTATATTGCTTATAAACTGTATGGCCATGGCAGGCTGTTTGTTATCTACTTTTTCTATCTTAAATTAACCCATTTCTGCTTATCTATACTTTGCCACATGGCTTGTGGCTTACCAGTGTCTTTACATGTTGCTTCTCATGGCGGCGGCTGGTGGTGTCTCTCCCCAGCCTTCTACTTCCCAGAATCCTCTTCTCTCTTGTCCCGCCTATACTTCCTGCCTAGCCACTGGCCAATCAGAACTTTATTTACACAGAGCGATATCCACAGCACTTCCCCTTTTCTTTTTTTTTTTAAAGGAAGGTTTTAACTTTTACATAGTACAATTACATATAACAAAACAATTATCAAGCAAGAATTGCAGTTACAATATTAAAGAAGATATCCTATCTATCTTATATTTGTGAGTCTAAGGTTTTATATCTAACTTATCTTTTATCATAACTGAGGAAATTATAACTATCTAGTCTTCAATCACATCAAAGACCTCAGAAGGATATAATATTACCTGAGAAACAGGAGAAGGATGCAAGCAACTTTCGGGAGTCTTGCAGGGTAGACAGAGACAGCTGGCAGCCTGAACAGTCACCTAATGTTCCTTTGTAATGTTGGGGCATTTGTCTTCAGCCCACAGGGCTAGAGTCTCTTGGTCCCTTCTCTCAGTGTCCTGTAGAATGTCTGGCAGTTTCCTCTGTGAAGCAGGAACCTGAAGGACCATTTTGTCAAGCAAAGTTTAGTGGTCACCTTTCTTTGGGTCCTGTACGTCCAGTTGATCAAGCAGTCCAGGCAAGAACAGTTTCTTGCCCAAATGGCTATTTTTGCCAAGGTGAAGATAAGATATGAAGTGTCTTCAATGCCCATCCTCCTCTCTGAAGTAAATTGGTGCTGCCAGGAGCAGACATGTCTCACTGTCCAGAAAGTCTAAATTTTAAAAATATTTTAAATGCCATATTCTGAAGGTCTTTGAAGTATTTGAAGATTACCTATCTATCTGAAATATCTCTATGTATACCTGGAAGACTTAACTAACATGGCTATGAGTATGATTATCACAGATGATTAATTATTAATCTATTTTTAATTATCCATTACAATTTTAAATGAGCTATACAAACATAATACCTTAAACACGAGTAGAAATATATACATAGTATAACAAAATTAACTTTAAGTTTGTATCAATAGACTAAAATCTATACCAATGTAAAACATTTTAAACAAGTTGTTGCTCTTTAGAAGTAAGTTCCTTAATCTACCCTTTCATCCTATTATATCTGTATCATATCCCCTTTTCTTCCTTAGAAAGAGATCTCATTTATAATCAAACTGCTTTAAAGAAAAATATTGGTTTTTCTCTGTCCCACACCAGAGGGCTCTTCTGATTTGGGACATAAGAATCTCTTAACCTTTTCTTTTAGCAATATGTCTGGGTTTAGAGAAGGAGTGAGCCAATTCCATCTCCAAAGCCAGCTTGATAATTTTGGGAATGTGGGCGTAGTTTTTCTTACTACTTCCTGCTGGAGGGGGGAGCTGTATCTTATGGGGACACAAAGAAAATTTTAGGATTATGGAGTAGTCTGTGAGGGTGCACCGCTGAGCCAGTTGCCTTGAAACCATTCTGGATGTTGGATCATCTGGGCCATGGTGTCATCGGATACCTTTCAGGTGGTCTTGGCTGATCAAACCTGATGTATCTTAATCTGGAACAAATCCATAGCCTCTGGCTTTCTGTGGAAACAAAAGCAGAGACTCCTTTCCAAAGCAACATATCCTTATATCCAAATTTTGAAGTCAAGGTACCTTCAAACTTTACATATGTGTTTAACTCAACAGCTTTTATGATCAAATCTTTTTCTGCAGTTAAAAATCCAAAAGATAACATAAACCTGATTCTCTGTGTAATATCCATCTTTGTAAGACTGAAACGCTGCACTGCTGTGGCTGCTGACTCCGCCCACCTCTGCTTCCCAACATGGCGGCGGTACAGTTTACCGCCAGCTCTGGGTCGGGGTCTGGAGCCATGTGTACCATCAACTATCAGAAGCAGTTCTATCAGAGCAGTGCATAGCCCAGAAACCTTTTTTTTTTTTTAAACTAGCAAAGGCTAAATCCACCATGCAGCAGAGTAAAGTGTCGCTTATAGATTCCTCATTCCCGCCACACTGCAGGTCAGACACACACGCCAGAAACCCGCCACAGTAGCTCAAACTGGCAGGCTGCCGCTAACTTGAGAGAGACAACTAGGAAGTTCTTTTTAGCTCTGTTTTAGAATTTTTTTTCTCAGGTTTAGGTGGAAACTCTTGCAGACACGTTGGGCGCCATTTGTAGTTAGATTTTCCTGCCTGGCCCAGTCAGGACAAATCTCTCTTACCCTCCAGTCCCACAGTCGCTCAGACCCAACCAAGAAAGCACACAGAAACTTATATTGCTTATAAACTGTATGGCCATGGCAGGCTGTTTGTTATCTACTTTTTCTATCTTAAATTAACCCATTTCTGCTTATCTATACTTTGCCACATGGCTTGTGGCTTACCAGTGTCTTTACATGTTGCTTCTCATGGCGGCGGCTGGTGGTGTCTCTCCCCAGCCTTCTACTTCCCAGAATCCTCTTCTCTCTTGTCCTGCCTATACTTCCTGCCTAGCCACTGGCCAATCAGAACTTTATTTACACAGAGCGATATCCACAGCACTCTAGCACTGTGGGTGCCTCCGTGTCCCAACTCCAGCACCCAGGAATGATATAGCCCAGCCCAAAAGTATCAGGTTTTATGTACCTAAGGCTGGAAGCCTGCCCAGCTGTAGCTCCATTTCTGATCCACCCCTTCAAGGAACAGAGTTACACACCATGCCTTTCCCCCATACTTTCTCCATCATCACAGACACTGGGGGTCTGGTTGCTCTCTGCCCCAGCACCAATGGAAACAACCATAGCCAGCACATGCTGCCAGGGTTAGGCTCCATTCTGGGCTGCAGCCTGGGGTTTCCTGCACTGTCAGGAAAATTAAGTACGTCATTCCAAGGCAAGATTTTCCATTTGACCTTTAAAAATCTTTGTTGTACCCAGGTCTCAAGACCCCCAAGCAAGACCATCACAGAGCCAATATCCAATGAAAGCACACAGAGGTTTTTTTTTTTTTAAATAACAAAGCAAGCCCCAGGCTTGGTCCCTATTCCAAACACATAGCAAGCAGGTGGAGGAGGACAGCCCCAGCACTCATTGAAGGGGTTTATGTAGGAAAAGTTTACATCCAGAGAGTTACATATCTTGGGATTTGATGAGGGGGCTATGGGTAGGTAGTTCTTTGTAGTTACTGGCTGAACTATAAGCATGAAGTTACTGATGGCTAACAGGATTCAAGGTAACTACAGAGACATACATTTTTTACTCCCTATGTCCTGCTTTTGCTGAACTCAGGATATAAACATTCAGATTTATTGTTCCAGTCCTATTTTCCCATAAGTTCAATTTCTGGTCAGTTGAGTCCATTACTCCCAGTATCTTGTTTTACCAAGTCCAGGATACATTGATTTATTGTTTCAACCTTATCTTCTCATGAGGTGAATTTCAGGTCAGTTCTAAAACTGCTGGTCAGCAAATACATTTAGAGAAAGGGAAGGGGGATGTCTCTTAAGATGGCTACTGATTTTTCCCTTTCAATTTCATTTGCCTATGGGCCACTTGTATCTCCCCTCTATCCAGAGGCAGTCCTTTGTCCCTCTAGGACAAATATCTCTATCCCTTTCTCTGGTCCCATTCCCCATCTCTCTTGTCTTGTATTCCTTGTGTTTGTTTCTTATACTCTCTCCTCTGTCCCTCTGGGGCAAAGAAATCTCCCTTGTACTGAGAACTTCTCTTGAGGGTCCTGAGCAGATACTTTTTCTTTCATACAATGTGACTTTTTTTTTTTAGACAAAGTTTCCCCATGTATCCCTTGCTGTCCTGGAACTCATTATGTAGACAACCAGGCTGGCACCATGTTCATAGAGATCTGCCTGCCTCTGGAGCACTAGGATTAAAGGAGTGTGCCCTCAAGCCCAGGCTAATACGCTGTATATTGAAAGGGCCATTGTAAGGGAAACAAGGCCCCCCCACTAGCTCTGCTAATTGCAGATTCAGTGGGAAATACTGCACTCTGCCCCCATGCCCCATATCAGAAAAGTTAGCCCACCATGCTGTGCTAACAGGATGCTTGCCAAATAACCCCTGGGGTTGTGTTTGCAAGATTAATTGCTTAAGAAGAATGCTTGCCAAATAACCCCTTCCTAGATAAGCTTGGAATTCGTTTACCTACCCAGACTCTGAGAAAGAACCTGGAGACATCTGGCGTCCAGGTGTCTGCACTCGGGGTGACCCCACTCCCCTGCCCTGGTAGAACTGCCTCATAAAAGGCCTGTGAGCCTCAAACTCGGGGTCATGAGCTACTCCTCGCGCTGGTGTCCCACGAGCTCGTGTTAAAGTAAAGCTTCATTTGTGACCCGATATCGGAGTGAAGCTCTCTGTTTTGTACGCCGACCCTAACAATATGTTTGGAAATTGTAACAAAAAAGACTGCATGTTTGATTCAAACACAATTTATTTTTCAAACCCTGGAATTAAATATGAGGCCTTACAAGATGCTATGCAAGCCTTCCCAAGCAATACCCCAGCCCCTCACTTTTTCAGGGATTTTACCTCTAATTACTCTTCTTATATTCATTTATATATGCATTTATTCAGTGGGTGTATGAGAGAGAGAGAGAGACAGAGAGACAGGGAGAGAGAGAGAGAGACAGAGAGAGAGAGAGACAAACAGAGAGAGACACATAGGGAGAGAGACAGAGAGAAACAGCCCAAGTGTGAAGGTTTGGGAACAACTAACAGGAGTCAGTTCTACCTTTCACCATGTGCATGTGGGTTCCAGGGATGAAACTCAGGTCATCAGGTATGGCAGCCAACACTGTTACCCACTGAGCAGGCTCGTTGGCCCTGCATAACATAGTGTCTTCAGAATTTCTCTGATGACACCTTGACACTTCACTCTGTGTGAATCCCACTAATGTCACTGTCCACATCCTCCTGGTTTCTCCACACAAGGGCCTCTCCTGCCACATGTGTGGACCATGACAATGCCTTTGGTTTGTGTCCCTGTGGCCTCTGCACCCCTCACTGACACTTCAGGGCTGCACACAGCTGTCCTGCCAACCAGAGGCAAGATTCCCCAGAGAGCTTGAAGCCACAGGCACATACTGATGTGGGCTTTCAGTTGAGCTTTGTATCTTGAGAGTGATTTTGTAAAGACAATAAATGTAGACACTTTGAATAGTCAGTACATTGGCTACACTAAGCAAGCCAGCAAGTACTCCTTGGGGGATCTGGGAGCTGATGGACAGGTACCCCCTAACCCTTTCTGTTGTCTGAGACCCTCAAACATCTGCATTTTGTAAAAATTAGGAGGCTGTTAGACTGTTATGTCTGAGTCCGCAGGAGAAGTGATTGTAGGGAGAAGGACTGGTGGTCACTGGCTACTTCAATCTCAATGCTCAGAGGCTCCCAGGTGGAAAGTGTGGAAAAAGAAAGTGCAAGTATTATTCATAATACTGCCTCAGCCAAACTTCCTTCAGTATACATGAACAAGGCTCAGAGGAAATTTAAATGGACTGGAAAGGCGGATGAGAAGTGCTTACAATGTGGCAGGACAGGCTGCCTGGAGACACTCAGGGATCAGGCCTGAATTGTGATTAGTCAGTCCTATCCTGAGAGGGGCCTGTGGTCCCTGAGGGCAACTGGACTGAAGTACCACTGGCTGCAGGTGGAGGTGCCTGTGGCCTCTCCCCAGGCTTCCTGGTTTATCAAAGCTGCTTCGTTACTTGGCTGGGAGGAAAGTTCCAGCACCTAGCTGACATCTGTGGACAAATGAGAAGGGGAAACACTTTTGCCTGGGGACAAGAACTCTAAAGGAGCCCTTAGAAAAAATAAATTTAAATAAATTATTGTGTTGTGTGCAATTTACCTGTGGAGGTTAAAGATAATTTACAGGGGTCAGTTCTCTCCTTACATGTAGGCTCTGTGGACTGAACTCAGATCATCAGCCTTTACTTACTAAACGATTTCATAATCCTAATAGAGTCTCAGTGGTCAGGCAAAAGTGTATGCGTTGGTACAGGCCAGAGGTGGTGGATCCTCTGGAGCCAGAATTGCAGCAGTTGTGCTGCCAGATGTTTGTATTGGGAACAGAACTCAGGTTCTAGGTAAGAGCAGCATGTGCTTTTCACTGTTGAGCCATCTCTAACCCCTATAAATCTCCTTGTAGAAGACTACATTACTGCCAAGCATCGTGACATGCACCTTTCGAGACCAGCTTGCCTGGTCTACAAAGCAAGTTCCAGGACAGCTGGGTTGTGACACAGAGAAACCAAGAAACTTCATTTTCTACAAAGTCAGGTGGAATGATGACAGCAGCCCCTCCAGGCTCCTGGAGCTATGAAGTTAGTAGCTCCTGTGCTCAAGGCCCAACCCAGCACTCAGGAGTTCAGGGCTGTCCTCAGCTATATAGCAACTTCATGGCTAGTCTGGGATACATGAGACCCAGTGTCTAAAAAAATGAGGGATGGTTTGGCTGGCTAACTGGCTGAGTCCATTAAAGGTGCTTGCCTGGCAAGCCTGATGATTTGCTGGATCCCTGGAACTTGCAGGAACATGAAATGAAAGAATGGACTCCACAGAGCTGCCAGGAACAACTACCAACAATGACAAAATTAAATTTAAAAAATAGTTCCTTAACTTGAATACTGCTGCCTCTGGGCTAGCCAGGTCCTCTCCAGGATATCCTGTGCACCCAGGGCCTAACCAGAAACTATGGCTCCATCTCCATGGCCTTTAGTGGATGGTGGGTCTGGAGTTGCACAGTGGGGGACAGATCACCAAAGTCTATTAAACCAGAAGCAGATTTTGTTTCAAAAACCAAAGAGGAAAAAAAAAAAAAAAAAGGAAAACCACCTTGGGGCACAGACATAGGAAACTAATGTATGTCTGCTGAACCACTTTCAATACTGAGACATCTTGATGGGCCTGTCCTTCTGCGTGCGGTAGAGGTACCAGCAAGTGGCTTCTTATGGCACACTCAGGACATGCTTGTCTACTACAACTATTACTTTGGGCTTAAGGAGACACCAAATGTGGTCATATATTGTGTACCCTAATAAAGTCAGCCTGAAAATCAGAGGACAAAACAAGCTACTACATTTAACATAGATGTCAGACAGTGGTGGCATCTTCAGCTTTTAGGCTGAAGACTCTGTAGGAAATCAGGATGCAGCAGGATGCAGCATGAACTCTCCTTGCAGAAAACACCCAAGCATATTCAGAATAGAGTGAAGAAGTTTGCCAGGTATACGCGTCACTCTGTGCGTCCACATACAATGACCCTGGCTGTCTAGGTCAGCATCAGAGCCAGCAGACTGCAGACTCCAAGCCTGTATAGGGTGGTGCCAGCCAGGCCCCCAAGGGCATGAAGAGAATCAGCTATGAAGAACAGAGCACAATCTCTGCTTCTTGCCTGTCTGACAGCTGGGCTTATGTCTACCCTGGCCATGCTCACACTGGGACTCACACTGCACTGCCACAGCCTTGGCTCTGGAACTTGGTGCCACCTTGCTCCAACACTGATTGTGCCTGTACCCTCCCCACCAAGCTAATGGCTATTCTGCCTAGGAAATACATGTGACTTTTTCCCACATGTAAGTATGAACGCCCTCAAGGAGATCTGGCTCCCTGCTCTGGTGGTACTCTAATAGCAGAGCTGTAGGACTTAGGGTCAGTCCAACTATAGGAAGCCTTTTATGAAAGTAAATGGACTGTGCGAACAAGGAATTGAAGAGCTGGCTTGGTGGATAAGAGTACTTACTGCTCTTATGAAAGACCTGGGTTCAACACCCAGAACCCACATGGTAACTCCAGCTCCAGGCGATGCAATGCACTCTTCTGACCACCAAAGGCAGCAAGACTGCACATGATGCACAGACATACATGCAGGTGAAACATTCATGTACAGAAAACAAAGAAATCATAAAAAAGAAGCAAAGAAAGAAAGTGGGAAATGTCACCATGAGGCTGTCTCAACAAAGTGAAGGGTTGGGTGGAAGAGAGCTTGCTGTGCATGTGTGAGCCCTATAATTCAACTTTAGCATGAAAAGCTACAAACAAAAGTTAGGCCAGAAAGATGCCTCAGTGGGTAAAGGTGCTGGCCACCAAGCCTGACAACCTGAGTTTTATCTGCAGGGCCCATGTGGTAGAGAGTGAGAATGAATTCTCACAAGTTATCCTCTGACAGCTATATGGACATGTGGCCTGAACCCTGCCCCAGTGCAATAAAAATGTTAAAAGCCTTTAAAAGTGACCAAAAACTTATTATTTGCACAATCAATGCTAATTAAAATGTTTCAGCCAGGTGTTGGTGGCACATGTCTTTAATCCCAGTGCTCAGGAGGCAGAGGCAGACAGATCTTTGAGTTCAAGGCCAGCCTAGTCTACAGAGCAAGTTCAGGATAGTCAGAGCTACAAGGGGAGACGTCTAAAAAAAAAAAGTTCATGAATCACATCCTTCACCATTTCAGAGTAAAAAAAAAGCCATGTTTTGAAACCAGATAACACTCCCAAATGTCATATATGAAACTGTGTGGGGAAACCATAGAGGAGCCATATGGTAAATCAAGACATGATGCTTAGGGTCCTGATGACCCTCAACACCAGCACACCCTTGACACTGATTCTGGATTCCATAAAGTCAAACCCTTAGCAGATTGTGCACTCTTACCTAGAATATGGAAGGCCTGGGTTCCATCTTCACCATGACACAGGCCTGGGCACACACATGACCAACAAGTGTGGTTGGATGTGGAAGTCCAAGCCCTTAATTCCAGCCTTCAGGAGGCAGAAGCAGGTGGATCTCTGTGAGTTCCAGGCCTGTAAAAGATATGTAGAGTCCCAGTCTGGAGAAAAAAAAGAAAAAGAAAACTCCATAATGGAATATTGGTCCTTTTAAATCAAATCTAGAAATTCTGCTCACCAAGACACAGAGCTCTGGCTGCAGCTGCTGGCAATTAGCTATTTAAAAAAACCTTCAGACTCAGTAGTGAGAAAATATCCAACTTAGAATGACCAACAAGTGTGGCTGTGGAGACACTGGAAGAGTCTTTCAGTCGCTCTGAAAGCCTGAGGACCCAAGTTTGAATCTTCAGGAACTACATAAAAACAAGTCCTGGAATGCCATGGGAGCCTCTAACCTCAGGAAGGGGTGAGGGACACACAAGCATCCTGAGAAATGGTAGTTCATGAGACCCTACTACAAAGGGAAGATATGTAATATTTCACTCTGTTACCCACCACACACACACACACACACACACACACACACACACACACACACACCACGAAATAAGACAGAAAACAGGTATAGAGCAATGACTACAATCAATTGATTTGGAGAGGCTTGCTGCACCCCACTTCCAGCTCTGCATTGTAGAAGCACTTTAAGGTCTCTGCATTTGTTGTCTGTTCTCCTTTGGTGCTTATCTGCCCTTCAGATGCTCTGCTGCACCCTCTGATCATAGCAGGACCCCATTATGGCCCTGCTCCTGAACCCAGCAGCCACCAGCAGCTTTGGGTCCAGGACTCAGGACTCCTTCCTCCTTAAATGGTCACTCCAGGCTGACACAGGCTGGCCTGATGCTGGGTCCTTAGGCCCTCAGTGTCTCTGAGTACCCCGGGTGTGGCCCCTCACTGCAAAGGAGCAGCTGCTGCCTTCCTTGACCTGCCTCTTCAGCCGTGGCATCCCCACTGGAGCAGCCTGGGTATCACTGCGTTTGTGTTGTGCCATGTGGCTTTCCTCCCCAGGGCTGGGGATGTCTGCATGCTTGGCTTGTGTCTGCAGCTGGACATGGAGGCAACACCTGACTGCATTGGCCAGGATGGCCTTACACCCTTGGTCTCAGGAGATTCTCCTGCCTCCCAAGTGCTTGAATGATGGGTGTGTCCAACACAATGGCTAGAATGTAGGTTGGATCAAAGACAGGGAACTGAGGTTCTGGCTACTTCCAACAGTGGGGACACCAACGTTCTGAGTGTCCAGTCATCGTGGATTATGTCTAACAGTGGGGCACTCCACGAAGACATTGTCACCCTGAGGACATGGCTGTGTTAACTAAACCAGACAGTATACAAACAAGTATGAGGTTACAAACAAGAGTGCCAGGCTGGGGCCACTCAAAGGTATGGTGTTCACTTGGTATAGTGAGGGCCCAAGTTCCATCCTTGCCATTGCAGTAACAAATATCTGCTGGGGATGTAGCTCAGTGGTTGGGTGATTGACTAGCATAAGTGAAGACATGGGTGCCATCCCCAGGACTAAACGCCAACACCCACAAAACCCCACCAGGTCGAGGGATCATGGTCAACACTGAGGGCCTGAGTTCAATCCTGAGGACCCCTATGGAGCAAGGAGAGAAATAACTTCCCCAAGTTGTCCTTGACACCCCCAAACACACACACAAGGTGCAATTTAAAAAAACAGGGAGGGCAGATGCTTGCACACACTTTTAAACTCAGCATGTGGGAGGCAGAGGCAGATAGATCTCTGAACTGAGGCCAGCCTGGTCTATAGAGTGAGTTCCAGCATATCCAGTGCTGCACAGAATCCCTATCTCAAATACAAAACAAAACGAAAAATTGTGTCTGAAGAGCATTAGCTCTTCTTACAGTGGATCTGAGTTTCTTTCCCAGCACCCACACTGGGAGGCTCACCAGGTTTCCCAGAGGAACTTGGATATGTGGCCCTGTCCTGCTAGTGCCCATCCACAGTGGGGACTGCAGCTTCCTAAGAGGAATGCAGGTCTGACCTCAGGACCTACATCTTCAAGGGGCCTGTCCTGCCTCCACTCAAAGGCAAGTTTCTCAGGGCATGCTTGCCAAGGAGGAAGTACCACTTAGAGTAGAAACTGCAGAAGGGTGTTCTTCACGTGCAGCAGACAAGGAAACCTCTGAGCTCCTACTGAGCTCTCCCAGAAAGGAGTGGTGTGAGTGGGTGTGGCTTCATAAATCCCTCAAACCTGGGAGGGCTTCTAATCCCTCTCAGAGCAAGCTAAATGCTGGGAAGGGGGTTTGGCTAGCATAGCTCCCCTCCTCTCCCAGCTCTAAGGATCTTCATAGAAGGGAATGCACTACCTTTCAGGGGGCATCCACACAGGGCCCTCAGATGCGGTGCGCCATTAAAGTTCCCCACCTCTACCGCGCTAGCGTCTTGTTCATCAACCCCTTGAAAACCCTAAAGTAAGGTGCCCTGCTCGAGGTTGGTCTGGTAGGAGCATCATGGAGTGGGTGTCCAGAAGTGGAGCATGGCCTAGACTGCGAGGAAATGAGTCTGCCATCTAGGTGAGCCAGCCAGGGATGCACAGGATGTTGGTGCTGGGTACCTGTGATGGGACACCGTTCAGGGCGGGAAGGGGTTGGGGTGGAGGGAAGCTGGTTAGCTTGTGGAGCTTGCCCACCACTGTGGAGAGGACAGGGCTTTGGTGGCTACCCAGGGAGGCAGAGCCCAGAGCCAAAACCAGGGAAAGAGGGACCTACACACATCTGAGCCCTGATGTGTTGGAGAGACCTGCTGGGCACTCAGGAGAACAGGTCCAGTTCCGTGACAACTCTCAACTGGGAGTAGAACTTGAAAAGCTAAGCCTGGAAAGCCATACAACAGCTCATAAGAGGGCCAGAGGAGGATAGAGGAGGAGGAAAGAGCTCTAGCGGCCCCGGAAATGATGGGGTCCAGCCTCTGGAGACTCCCCACCTCTTTCCTTTTTTTTTTTGTTGTTTGTTTGTTTGTTTTGATTTTTCAAGACAGGATTTCTCTGTGTAGTTTTGGTGCCTGTAGACCAAGCTGGCCTGGAACTCACAGAGATCCACCTGGCTCTACTTCCCAAGGGCTGGAATTAAAGGTGCACAAAACCACTGCCTGGCTCCTCCTTTGGCTTTATGCAGCCCCTACTTTGACTCCTGCCCTGCAATTCTGTCTCCTGCCCTGCAATTCTGAGGATGGAACTTAGATCCTTGTGAATGCATGCTTGGTAAGTGTTCCACTATGGAGCCACATCCCCAGACAGGTATCCAACATGCTTCCTCAAGAAGTGCAAAACTCTGACTTTGACCTCCTAGTTGGGTAGAACACTCTCTCAGTCCAACAGGTGATTGTATTGAAAGGGTTAAGCATGAAAAAGAGGAAGGAATTTCAGTCCCAGTTGTAACATTCTGTAGCTCCAGCAAAACATCCTGTGGCTAGTGTGGGAAGAAAAACAGCGGCAGTGGAAATTCCCCACAGCTGTACTCCTACCTGCCCCCATGCTGATCTTCAGACTAGCCAATCCTGTATGCTATGCTAATCTTGTGGTTTTTGCCTTTAAAAGATGCTTGCAGGTTGGGGATTTAGCTCAGTGCTAGAGTGGTTTGCCTAGCAAGAGCAAGGCCCTGCTTTTGATCCTCATCTCAAAAACAACAACAACAACAACAACAACAAAACCCTACTATTTTAGCCGGGCGCACGCCTTTAATGAGGCAGAGCTAGGTGGATCTCTATGAGTTCGAGGCCAGCCAGGGCTACCAAGTGAGCTCCAGGAAAAGGCACAAAGCTACACAGGGAAACCCTGTCTCAAAAAACCAAAAGCAAAAAAGAAAAAATGCTTGCAACTGCTGTTCGGGGCCTCACTCACTGCTCACTGTGCAAACGATCATTAAAATCCTCTTGCTGATTGCATCGACTGGTCTGAAATCCAAGGTTCTGGGGCGCCCACCAGAGAGGATAGTACCCTGAGTCTGGGGTCTATCAGTATGACTCAGTTGGGGACTCAGGACTCCTGGCATGACTCCCTTCCTGACAAGAGACCATGAACTGTGGCTCCCTTTCTGACATCTCTCTGAAGTAGCCTATGCTGGTTGGGTCCAAAGTCTAATGCAGCAAGAGTCCATTGTGCCAAGTGCTTGGCCGCCTCCCTAGAGCAGAGTCGAGATCTCCTTCTGCCTCGGAGGGACAACTACTGTCCTGTTACATGCAAAGAATGACATTTCTATTAGGCAGGTTCTCACAGTGACAAATGGCATGGGTTATAGCTGGGGCAGAATTGGTGTCACAGGGAGGAAGTCGTGGGTTGTGGGGGAGTCCATTATGTTTCCTCCAAAGAGGTGGCTGACACCAGCTCAAATGGAAAGCCATGTCAGTGATGGACACATGGTGACAAAAGACACCACATTGCTATGCTGTTTGGTGCACCTTCTGTGTCCCCTGCTTTTGTTTGTCTCAGCTGACTTTTGCAGTCAACAACCAGGAAAGGGTCTTTGTTCCTATTTTCCCAAAATGGACTCAGGCAGGTGTTGACTTTGGAGATGGACCTAGGCTTTCTAGAACCAGGAAATGTGACTAGGATGCTAGGTTCATGCTCTAGATCTTAACATGCAATGCCCAGGCTTCCACAGCCCTCAAGAGATCAAAAAGACAATAAATCATTGTCTAGAACCACACCCTCTACAATAGCTCTTAATCCAAATTTGGCTGTCACACTGTCCTGATGTCTGGTGTTGGGTCCTTCTTTGCCCCCAGGGCCACCATATGCACTATGTGATGCTGTAGTGTCCCCGGCTTGCATCATCATGAGTGTGGGACCAAAGATGATGACAGGTGGTATCATGTGGAGTGGACCACATGGAATGGATCCAAGGTAAGAATAGATGCTGTGTGCGAAAATCTGGCTACAGTCCCTGCTGACCTCAGTGTGGGGAGCATCTGCAGGAGCCAGTGGAGAGGTGGGGAGACTTTGGTTGTTAGATTTTGCTGGCTGCTGGGTGGTAGAAGGGATCACCCATGAGGGACCAGGGCATGTGGGCCAGCTGAGGAAGCCTGAGGGGCAGAGCAGGACGATTGTCTTTCTAGGTCTTGTATCACCACTAACCTGGGTTTCTGGAGACTCTGTCCCCATCTGGAACATATTGTCACTTTTCTTTCAGGGTTAGCTGTACCAGACTCCATCTTCAGAGGTTGCCTACTTGCCATGCCTCTGATAAACAGCATTATTTTCTCCATAGTCCTAGTCCCCAAAGGTGCCTATCTATCCTTTCCCACATGCATACTGGTGTGTGTGTGTGTGTGTGTGTGTGTGTGTGTGTGTGTAGATGTAACCATCTTGTTAAATAAGGAACACAGAGCCAATTGCAGAGTTAAAAGCCAAGAGGTCAGAGCAATAGCTGAGAGCAGAAAACCTTACCCTCCACTGCTGCTCTGTCTTTTCTCTCCGCAACAGAGCTACTTCCTGTGTTTTTCTCTTTTTTATAGAGTTTCTGTTCTGCCTTCTCATTGGTTGTAAATGCAACCACATGATCTCCTCATCACTGCCTGTCTGTAGGGACCTCCAGGTCTTCTATGGTTGGTATTGAAATTAAAGGCGTGTGTCACCATGCTGGCTGTTTCCTTGAACACACAGAGATCCTGCCTAGCTCTGCCTCCCAAGTGCTGGGATTAAAGTCGTGCACTACCACCGCCCAGCTTCTGCCATGGCTTGCTCTGACCTCAAAGCAACTTTATTAATATACAAATAAAATCACATTTCAGTACAAATAAAATATCACCACATTTCCCCTTTTCTATTTTAATAAAAAGAAAAAAAAAAGGGGAAAAGTTATAACTGAAATGTCTAGTCCATTTGCAGTTGACAAATTCAGAGAAAATAATTCCATTATCTATCCTATTTTGGTAAGTCCAAAACGTACCTGATTCACTTTCTACCCTAACTTATATTACTAACAGAACTGTCTTAGAATGTCTTTCAAAAATTATACACTTATACCTCTTAATGAGTTTCTTTTCTGAAATTCTTAACAAGGAAAACTATAACTATAACTAACTGATCTTCAACTCCCTCAGAGACCCAAGAAGGAAATAATACTACCTAATAAAAAATAAAAACAGGAAGTGCATGCAAGCAGCTTCAAAAAAAAAAATGTGAGTTGACAGAAACAGCCAGCTGCCTGGACAGTCACCTGAGGTTTCTCCACAGTGCTGAGGCATCATCTTCAGCCTATAGGCTTAGTGTATCTGACAGACTCATTTGTGAACTAGGATGTGCACAAGGTCAACAGTTTGACCTCACATTTGGTGAGAGCAGTCCATGTACCAGAAACACCTGAATTCTACTAGTGTCATTGTCATGATTCAGGATTTTAAATTCTGGAAGTTGTTGATATTTTTTTTCAATTCAGCTGTCCATTCTTCTTGGCTATGTATAAGTGGCTTCATCTTGGCATCCCGTTCTTCTCCACATCCCTCTATTAAATGCCAGTCTACTATTGAGAGGTGTGAGCTTAGTTACTCTTCAAGAATAACTGTTTCATCTGATGTTCCATTGCACATCAGAAGCCATCAGCCCACTCCCTGTTCAGCTGCCTTTGAAGAAAAGGGCACGATACCTTTTACAGATTGCAAAGGCCACTCACTTCAGGGATGGTGCCATATTGTCCTGGCCTCAGAAAATGCCTTTTGTTAAAGCCACAACCACACTTGTTTTGGCAAGAATTGGTAGTCCTTTGTTTCATGTCCTGTCTCTCCTGTTTGTCAGCAGTTGATTCAAGGATACTTTTGTTAGGGTCGGCGTACAAAACAGAGAGCTTCACTCTGATATCGGGTCACAAATGAAGCTTACTTTAACACAAGCTTGTGGGACACCAGCGCGAGGAGTAGCTGGTGACCCCGAGTTTGAGGCTCACAGGCCTTTTATGAGGCCAGTTTCTACAGGCAGGGGAGTGGGGTCACCCTGAGTGCAGACACCTGGACGCCAGATGTCTCCACACTCTTTCTCAGAGTCTGGGGTAGGTAAATGAATTCCAAGCTTATCTAGCAAGGGGTTATTTGGCAAGCATTCTTTCTCAAGCAATTTATCTTGTAAACACAACCCCAGGGGTCATCTGCAAGCATCCTGTTAGCATAGCATGATGGGCTAAACTTTTCTGGTATGGGGCGTGGCAGGCAGAGTGCAAGTATTTCCCACTGAATCTGCAATTAGCAGAGCTGGGGGGGGGGCTTGTTTCACTTGTTCCCTGACAATGGCCCTTTCATTCCTCCCTTTCTCTTGTGCCGGCCTTTAATCCTAAAGGCCACTGCCAGATACCTGCTGGTACCGTTGCCTCAGGACCATCATCTAAACCCCATTTACCTGGGATCGTACAAGAGCCGAGATTTGATTGAGGATATATGGTCCAATCATGAGGATAAGAATTAATATAATAAGTGGTCCTGTGAGGGCTGACAATAATGTAGTTGGCAGAGGTCCAGGTGCAAGTCAGGCCATCAGCCCCATAGTGGGTGCTGATTAGAGGTAATTTTTATACAATTTTTTCTTGGCCTGATATAACCTGCCAAGTCTGGGACACTGGTTGATGTGGGCTACTTGCAGTTGCACTGGCGACGAATCCGAAGCTTAAGAGGATTGTCAGTCCGTTCCGCAGTCCAGGAGTCTTCTGGCACTTGGGCTGGCTTGAGGTGGGAGGCATGGATCCAGGCGGCGATCCTGTCCACCTTGACCGACGTTGGAGTGGTCAGCAGGACTTGTATGGTCCCTTTCACCATGGTTCTAAAGTCTGATGCTGTGGTCTGCAGACGTATACGAAGTCCCCCATGTGGAACTGATGGGCAGCGCTGTCCCCGCCAGGTTGGTATGCAGCGGACAGTTGCTTCCACAGTGTATGCTGGACAGATGCTAAAGCTTGCAGCCTGTCAGACAGAGAGGAAGGCATGATTTCTCTTTGTTGGAGGGTTAGGTTCTTAACTGGGGGTGCACACCCAAGGAGTAGTTCAAAGGGGGTAAGACCCATGAAGGAAGGGGTATTTCTAGCTCTAAAGAGGGCATACGGTAGGAGCATCGTCCAATCTCTAGAGCCAGTCTCCATGGTCAATTTGGTTAAGGTCTCCTTAATTGTTCTCCTGTCCTGAGCTCTGGGGTCTATAGACATAATGTAATTTTTAATCAATCCCCAGTATTTTTGTCAGTCCCTGACTTACCTGGGCCACGAACGCTGGTCCATTATCTGACCCCAATTACTGAGGCAGTCTAAATCTTGGGAAGATTTCTTCCAGGATTTTCTTAGCAACTATTGCTGTAGTCTCC